>NW_025814540.1:0-89562 GCF_018902025.1 Drosophila willistoni | reverse complement strand
AAAGGCCAGCCGAACATGGCCGATCGAACCCCACGCAACCGCTGGCGATTTCGTACAAGCGGGAAGATGCGTGGAAAGATAATACGATAAGTTCGGTCGTATAAGAGCCAATGAAAGAGGCTGGTCGAACATGGCCGATCGAACCCCACGCAACCGCTGGCGATTTCGTACAAGCGGGAAGATGCGTGGGAAACATAATGAGTATTAGTAGCTGTATAAGAGTAAATGAAACCGGGCTGAGGGCATAATTGCATGCAAAATAGGGCATTGGCCTCATTAGATAAATTAAGAGCATGGAGAGGCAAATGTAAATGCATGCATTAGCGTACATACACGCACGTCACACGTACACTATGCGTGAGTGACGCCATGGAGTATACCGGTGGCCAATGGGTCGCGCGATGCGACCGTCACGTCACGCTCAGGAGAGCGAAAGCAGTTAGAATGCGAGCACCAAAAGAATTTCGGGAGCGAGAGAAAACAAAAGTGAGGCCAAGCAAGTCCGAAAGACGGGTGCGGGGGACGCTTGGTACCGAAACGAAACCAAGTGAGGGCTATGCTTGTGAATCGGGGAGTAGGGGGGAAAGCATAGATGCGAGAAGCAATGATGGTTTATGGAGGTGTGAGGGGAATATGCAAGCCGAAGGGGGAGGGATGAGGCCATGGGGAAGCCCTCTATCTGATGGATGCGAGATGCATATGAAAGTGTATTTGCATGGGGAATGAAATAATGCAATATATTAAATTAATCAGGCTATTTATGTTTAAACGATAATTTTAGTTAATACAATTAGTATATTAGTATATATGTATGTAATTAACAATATTGAGCAAATATGAGTGAAATTGGGTATGACGAGTGGATCAAAGGGAGCGACGGGCGACGGCAGCGCTGGCAGAGAAAGCAATGAGAGTCAACGGGATACGAAGGGCGGCCAATAGAAAGGCGACGCCAATGCGTGAAAGTGATGGAAGCACGTAGATACAAGGGAGCTAGACAAGGACAAGGGAATAAATGGGCGCTCAGCCACAAAGAAAGTGGACATATGCGCAAAGGATTTACGGGACTTTCACCACGCATAGCAACAAGTGGATGCGTGGGTGAAAGCAGAGGGCCGATGGAAATGTACCAGCTGTATAGCGGTATTACACCAAGATATTCCTGAGGCCGTGGGAATTGCCTATATAAAGGCAACGCCCATCAAGCAGAATCATCAAGTCATCAAGACGTGATCAAGCAACAAGTAATTAAGGCCTTACGAGTAACCTTAAGAAACTTATCAAGGAAACACAAGGAGCAACAGAAAAACTAAGAACTATACAGGCCTTACGAGTAACCTGTACAGTTTCAGTTGATAGCAACAAGTCCTTAAATAAGGATAACAAACACCGTACCCACGCTAGAGTAAATTTGAGAGAAGCCAAGCAATCTCCAGGAGTACCCAAGGTCAGTGGTAGGCACGAGGATATATCCTACTGCCGAAATTCCAGGATCTATATATCCTGACGAGTACCAATTTCTGAGGAACATCCTGCTTCGTGATAACAGCTACGGGATTCATCCCAAAGCCGTAAAGCAAAAGCATTCTCAACGAACTCAGCGAAAAGGGTGCAGAGGTGTGTAGCGCAAATCGAGCACACTACACAGATCGAGACAGTAACCAGCAACGGCTATAGGAGCAAGAGGAAGACAAGAAGGGTCGACGAGGGATTCGAAGTGACTCACCAACGCTGTCCAAGCCCAGAACTACCATCGAGAAACCGTCATATCCAACCGAGCCCACCAACGATTTGAATAAACATACAATTAGGCATTAACAACTGAAATCAAACGTGTTTTAATTTCACCGGGGCACAAAATAAATTTGTTGTGCCGAACCTAGCCCAAGAGATATTTGTAAATATCCCGAAGGACAAAAAAGGATCGTTACAACTGGCGCCCAACATGCTATACTGGTGAAATTTTAACAAAACAAAAGTTTGAAAATTGTAAAGAAAACATCAAAATGGGGAAAGGATGGACTTACCACATGAAGAAGGAGGATCTGTTACAGACAGGCCAAGGGATTGGGATCGAGATGACCGGCACAGTGGAGGAAATGAGGAAACAGCTAGGCGAGTGGGTAGAAAGGAATGAAACGGACCCAGACTGGAAGGAGGAAATAAATAGATTGGAGACAAAATACTCGAAAAATCTGAAAATGAAAACAATAGCAAGCACATCAAAAACAACAAATAAACATCGCCACACTAGCAATTCCTCCATATTTACCACCAAGATGGGGAAGCGAAGGAGCCCTAGACAGCGCAGAAACAAAGAGGGACATAAGGAGACAAACAATAGACCCCAAGAAAACGGCACCACATACAACAAACAGGACCACCGAATACGCCAAGGTGGCAAAACAAGTGAGAGAGTGGACATTCAGATTCGATGGCAATTCCAGACCGCTAGAGTTTATAGAACAGATCGACTGGTCAGCAGACATGTATGGCATCGAGCTGGACATGATCCCGAGAGCAATGCCAGAACTCTTGAAAGACAGAGCACTCAAATGGTACGTCGCAAACAATAAGCAGTGGCGAACATGGAAGGAGTTCGTGGAGGGCTTCAATAAATACTTCCTGCCAAGAGGATTCTTCAACAAATTGGCGGATCAAGTGAAAAATCGCAAACAAAACAGAAACGAGTATTTTAAGGACTATATGATCGACATGCAAACAATGATGAGACCCCTCAAAAACCAGAGTACGAACAATTGGAGGTTATATTAGAAAATTGCACTCCAGATTTGAAGATATTCGTTCGGCCGCACAGAGTCAGAAACCTAGATGAGCTGATGCAATTGGCGGAAGAACATGAGATGCTTGAACAAGAACGATCAGATTTCCATCGCCCAAACAATGCTCAAAGAACACACAACAACCAACCAAGCAACAGAGGAGAAAATAATTACGGGCCACCAGTCACACAGTGCCGAAGATGCCAAGACAACAGCATGGAGAACAATTCAAGACCAAGCCAAGAAAATAAAAACATCCAAGATGGAAAAGTCTTGAACCCAAACCAGGCATGCCGCAGATGCGGAGCAGCCGGACACTGGGCAAGGGAGTGCAACAATCAGAGACTCATTTTCTGTTGGCAGTGTGGAAGGATTGGGAAGAGAACAAAAGAATGTTGTTGGAGTTCGGGAAACGAAAGGCGGTTCCAGCCTATCAGGGGCGAGCAGGGACCCAGCCAACAAGCTCCTCACCACTAATAGGCCAACTAATAGAGGAAGAGGATCAATTGTCGGCAATCATCGAAGTAGCAGGAGTCCAGATGAAAGCGACAATTGACTCCGGAGCCACGAGTAGTTTCATCAGCAATCAGATGTTGGGAGAACACACACAAAAAATGGGAGAACACACACAAACAGGTATACATGGCAGACGGAAAGGTGCGAGACATTGAAGAGCAATGGACAGGATACGTGATTTGGGAACAAGGAAATCCACATGCCATTCCTGGTCATGCCAGAAGGAATAGATGCGCTGATACTAGGGTGGAATTTCCTCCGGATTATGAACACAGAGATGTCGTGTGGAGGCCACAAAGTGCTAATACCGACAGTCAAGCGAATACAGGGCAGGCTGGTAGAAAGAATATCCATCATGGTCACTCAGAATAGTGATCAACAAGAAATACAAAATTTCCTAAATCAGGAGTTGAAGGAATTAGCGAAAGTTGAGGGACTGTCAAAGGTGGGATACATCGCATAACAATGAAGGATGATATCCCAATAAAACAAAGGTACTACCCGAAAAATCCAAAAATACAGGGAGAAATCAACACAAAGGTCGATGAACTGTTGACAATGGGATGCATCGAACCATCACAAAGCCCGTATAGCTCTCCCATAGTGATGGTGAGAAAGAAACAGACGGGCAAATGGAGATTATGCGTAGATTTTAGACAGATTAACGCAAAATCTATAAAAGATGCATATCCAATGCCACGCATCGATTACATCTTAAACCAACTACGTAAAGCGAAATTTATAAGCAGCCTAGACCTGAAGGACGGCTATTGGCAAATTCCACTCGAAGAAAACAGCAGGCCAATGACAGCATTCACAGTCCCAGGGAAAGGTTTATTCCAATGGAAAGTGATGCCATTCGGGTTACACTCTGCATCAGCAACGTTCCAACGGGCACTGGACCAAGTCATCGGCCCAGAAATGATACCAAACGCGTTCGCCTATCAAGACGACATAGTGGTAGTAAGCAAAACAATCTCAGAACACCTGCAAGAAGTGTTCAGTAGATTGAAAGAAGCAAACCTCAGAATAAATGCCGAAAAGTGCCAATTTTTCAGAAAAGAGCTGAAGTTTCTAGGACACTTGGTAACAGAAAACGGTATTGCAACGGACCCAGACAAGGTGGCAGCAATAGCTCAACTGAAGCCGCCCACGTGCACAAAAGAATTACGGCAATATCTAGGGGTGGCCTCGTGGTACAGACGATTCGTACCAAATTTTGCTATGATAACACATCCGTTAAACGGGCTGCTCAAGAAAAAAACCAAATGGCATTGGAGCGAAGAGCATCAAGCAGCATTCGAATCAGTAAAAGGAAAACTCACGAGTGACCCAGTATTGGCATGCCCAGACTTCACAAAAACGTTCGTACTCCAGACAGATGCAAGCAACATAGGATTAGGGGCCATACTAGTACAAAACACCGAGGAGGGGGAAAGAGTGGTTTCATATCTGTCAAGAGAATTAAATCAAGCAGAGAAGAACTATTCGGCAACAGAAAAGGAATGCCTAGCAATAGTGTGGGCAGTACGCAAGCTGAGGCCATATCTCGAGGGATACCGATTTAAGGTGGTGACAGACCACATGGCGTTGAAGTGGTTGAATAGCATAGAGAGTCCCACGGGCCGCATAGCTCGATGGGCGCTGGAATTACAACAATATGATTTCGAAATAGCATATCGAAAGGGCAAACTAAACATTGTCGCCGATGCACTATCAAGACAACCGATGGAAGGGTGCAAAAGAATAGTAGACAATGGCGCCCGATTACGACAAGCAAACAAAGAATGTTAGTGGATTCAAGAAGTAATAAATAAAGTACAACAACAACCACAGAAATATCCAGATTACATAGTAGAAAACAGCCAGGTGTACAGGAATATTCCACATAAAGCAGGTCAAGAAGAAGTAATATCATGGAAATTGTGTGTGCCCAAGACGCTACGAAACCAAGTGATGGAAGAAAACCACACTTCCATATCGGCAGGGCATACAGGAAGCAGGCGAACGATTTCCAGAACTGCGGCAAGATATTATTGGCCAGGAATGCAACGAGATATCAGGAAATTTGTGGGAAAATGCACAACGTGTCAGCAATACAAACCCAACCAACAGCAAGCAGCAGGGAAAATGCTGACGCAAATACATGATGAACCATGGGCCACTGTTTGTGCTGATTTCGTCGGACCACTACCACGGTCGAAACATGGAAACTCAATGTTACGGGTAATCATTGACCGATTTTCAAAATGGACAGAACTAATACCCATGCGAAAGGCAACCGCGGAGAATCTAATCAAGGCCTTTAGGGAAAGAATTCTGTCGAGATTTGGAGTTCCTAAAGTGGTAATAACTGACAATGGGGTCCAATTTACTAGCAGAACATTTAAGAAAATGCTAGAGGAATGGGGATGCCAACACCAATTTACAGCACCATACACACCACAAGAAAACCCAACCGAAAGGGCAAACAGAACAGTGAAAACAATGATTGCTCAGTTTACCGGTGAAAATCAACGGAATTGGGATGAGAGCTGGCCGGAAATAACACTGGCCGTAAATACCAGTCAATCAGAGTCAACTGGATTTACGCCATCATATGTGATACAAGGACGCGAACCTAGAATGCCAGGCGCGATATACGATAGTGTCACGACAGGCACAGGAAAACAAAGCGTACCACCAGAGGCAAAGGCAAAACGAGTGCAAGAGCTTTTCGGGCTGATAAGACGTAATCTGGAGACGGCGGCACAGGATCAGGCACGTCACTATAACCTAAGGAGGAGAGAGTGGAGACCAAAAATTGGAACCACAGTATGGGCAAAAGAACACCATCTTTCGAATGCGGCCGAAGGATTTGCAGCAAAATTGGCACCAAGATTTGGAGGCCCTTATGAAGTGACAGGGTTTTTGTCTCCAGTTATATGTAAATTACGGCACAAAGAAACAGGAAAAACCAGGCAAGCACATATCAGCCAGATGAAAGAGCAAATAAGTGAACAGACAGATGTCAATAAAATAGATGAACAATGAGTATAGACGAATCTGATGACATGGCAGCGAGAAATCTGCACAGACCGGCCGGCTGGGCAGAAATCTCAAAAACATGACACAGAGCCAAAAATCTCAAAGTGCATCGAAATCGTACAAAATCACGTGACAAAACCAAAAAAAACGTAAAACAAAAGAATCACAAAGTGCGTAAATAAGAACAAGCAGAATAGCAAAGTCACAAACCGCATACCGGAACAAGATAAATATATGCGGTCATCATATACATACAGTCAGGCAAATATGCATGGGCAAATAGAAAATAGCAAAAAAAAAAAAAACAAAAAAAAACGATCACACAATCAAAGAGAGCCAAAACCTACACATGCGCACGATATTACACATGTAATAGTATGAGTGCACAAAGAGAAAACAAAAGGAAAGAGAGGGGAACACACATACACATGCGCATAAGAGTGAGCATGTAATCGTGCAGCATCGCGACATACACACACATGCGCGCGTTAATACATTAGTATTAGTGGAGCATTGCAGGGGCATTAAAATATTTAGATAGTTAGAATAGAGAATCCAAAGTTTTGAATAACGGTAAAAATTTAACAAATATCAAAGATGCGAGGTTTCCTGCATGCAGAAATCCTAAGCAAGAGTCACTCAAAGTTTAACACTCAGCGAGTAAAGCCAACAAAAAAAAAAAAGAAAACCCAATTATAATGAATGCGTTTAACGTAGATTTTGGCCAGGATGAAGGCGTAGTTCGACGAGGTGCGGCACCGCGGGCCAATATGGAACGCGGTGACTGGCACGGGTCCGATGAGGAGTCCGACGACGATGAGCCGGATATGATAGATCCGGCAATCGCCGCCTCAACGGACGAGGAGAACGATGAGGACGTAGATGACAGTGGCTACGGATCAGAGGAGAGCGAAGCCGAGTCGGCGATAAACCAGGGCCACCAGGAGGAGGAGGATGATAAGGAAATATGGAGAGAGCTGGACGAGGCGATACGCATGATGGACGACGAAGAGGCGGGAGATGCGAGCAGCGGCCGAAGTAGCCCAGAAGAGTATGCGCCGTGGGAGCAAAATGAGATCCATGAGCCTCCGGCAAGATTGTGGGAGCCAGCGCGGCCACCAACGCCGTTTCGTGTGGTGGACTCAATGTCAGAGGCCAGCGAAACGGCGGAGATGGCCGTGGCTGATGAAGGTGCGGCTGATGGAGTAGCCAGCCCACCTCCACTCGAGCCAGAGGGGACGGATTGGGAGGCAGAAGGAGCGACGTCGGAGAACCAGCAATGGATGAGTTGGTGGCGTCAGCAGATCCTGCAGCAGCAGGAGGCTGAGAGGGATCTGCTGGCATGGGAAATACACCAGCAGGAAGAGGAACAGCTGGCAAGGGCCAGGGAAAGGCTGGCGGAGGTGACAAGACAGCAGCAACAATACCAACAGCAACAATATCAACAGCAGCAGCAACAATATCAACAGCAACAGCAACAACAGCAGCAGCAACAATATCAACAGCAACAGCAACAACAGCAGCAGCAACAATATCAACAGCAACAGCAACAACAGCAGCAGCAACAATATCAACAGCAACAGCAACAATATCAACAGCAGCAGGAACAGCAACAACAGCAACAGCAACAACAGCAGCAGCAGCAGCAACAACAGCAGCAGCAACAGCAACAACAACAACTGCTCGAATGCCGAGAGTGCCCATGGGTGTGGCCAAGACCGGCCTTAAATATACAAATGTCTGCACCTGTAGGGCACAACGACAGCGCTCGGCCTATATTAGCCAGCCAAATATCATGCCCAGTGCCATACGGGCATGAAAGGTATGAGGCGGTGGAGGAAACCGAATGGCCAGAGGTGGTGGCGGATGTCGCGGGGCAAATGGCTCAACATGAAGGGCCAAGAATAGTAAGGATAGTGTGGGCGGGACAAAATAGATATAGAATTAGGGTAGCTCAGGGGGTAATTCGGGTATATCGGGAAAGGAGGGTATAATAAGTAGGATAATTAGATGTAAGTCAAAAGATGCGGAACGGGCCAAAATAAAAAAAAAAAAAACAACAATGAAAAGATGCCCTAATCCGCCAACATTTAACGAAAAGATACTCAGTAATCGCCAACATTAGAAGATGCCAAATGGCCAATAAAAGATGCGAGCTGAGTCCAAAAGAAAAAAAAACCCCAAAAACAAGCAAAACACATGCAAAATAAAAAAAGAAAAACTACAAAGGCAAAACATAAAAATGCACAAGTACGAAAATGAAAAATACACATGCAGAAAACAAACACAACAAACACATGCAGAAAACAAACAAAAGGTACAAGGGACAGGGGAGGGCAAATCCCTCCCGAAGAAGGGGGGGAGTGTGAGGAACATTATATAGACAAGAATAATGTCCCACACAACAAACAAGCTACAACAAACAAGATACAAAGCCACAACAAACAAGCTACAACAAACAAGATACAAAGCCACAACACACAAAATACAACAAACAGCCAGATACAAACGCAGCCAA
Source organism: Drosophila willistoni (assembly GCF_018902025.1). NCBI lineage: Eukaryota > Metazoa > Arthropoda > Insecta > Diptera > Drosophilidae > Drosophila > Drosophila willistoni. The sequence continues at coordinate 80,718 of NW_025814540.1, read as the reverse complement.
GACACAAACTAAAGTATAAGAGTGAAATCGGCTGTAAATGATCAAATAAACAAGGCCAGCCGAACATGGCCGATCGAACCCCACGCAACCGCTGGCGATTTTCGTACAAGCGGGAAGATGCGTGGGAGACATAATGCGATAAGTTCGGTCGTATAAGAGCCAATGCAAGAGGCCGGTCGAACATGGCCGATCGAACCCCACGCAACCGCTGGCGATTTCGTACAAGCGGGAAGATGCGTGGGAAACATAATACGATAAGTTCGGTCGTATAAGAGCCAATGAAAGAGGCTGGTCGAACATGGCCGATCGAACCCCACGCAACCGCTGGCGATTTCGTACAAGCGGGAAGATGCGTGGGAAACATAATGAGTATTAGTGGCTGTATAAGAGTAAATAAAACCGGGCTTGAGGGCATAATTGCATGCAAAAATAGGGCATTGGCCTCATTAGATAAATTAAGAGCATGGAGAGGCAAATGTAAATGCATGCATTAGCGTACATACACGCACGTCACACGTACACTATGCGTGAGTGACGGCATGGGAGGAAACCGGTGGCCAATGGGTCGCGCGATGCCTACGTCACGCTCAGGAGAGCGAAAGCAGTTAGAATGCGAACACCAAAAGAATTTCGGGAGCGAGAGAAAACAAAAGTGAGGGCCAAGCAAGCCCGAAAGACGGGTGCGGGGGACGCTTGGTACCGAAACGAAACCAAGTGAGGGCTATGCTTGTGAATCGGGGAGTAGGGGCGGAAAGCATAGATGCGAGAAGCAATGATGGTTTATGGAGGTGTGAGGGGAATATGCAAGCCGAAGGGGGAGGGATGAGGCCATGGGGAAGCCCTCTATCTGATGGATGCGAGATGCACATGAAAGTGTATTTGCATGGGGAATGAAATAATATAATATATTAAATTAATCAGGCTATTTATGTTTAAACGATAATTTTAGTTAATACAATTAGTATATATGTATGTAAATGACAATATTGAGCAAATATGGGTGAAATTGCGTATGACGAGTGGATCAAAGGGAGCGACGGGCGACGGCAGCGCTGGCAGAGAAAGCAGAGAGAGTCAACGGGATACGAAGGGCGGCCAATAGAAAGGCGACGCCAATGCGTAAAAGTGATGGAAGCACGTAGATACAAGGGAGCTAGACAAGGACAAGGGAATAAATGGGCGCTCAGCCACAAAGAAAGTGGACATATGCGCAAAGGATTTACGGGACTTTCACCACGCATAGCAACAAGCGGATGCGTGGGTGAAAGCAGAGGGCCGATGGAAATGTACCAGCTGTATAGCGGTATTACACCAAGATATTCCTGAGGCCGTGGGAATTGCCTATATAAAGGCAACGCCCATTAAGCAGAATCATCAAGTCATCAAGACGTGATCAAGCAACAAGTAATTAAGGCCTTACGAGTAACCTTAAGAAACTTATCAAGGAAACACAAGGAGCAGCAGAAAAACTAAGAACTATACAGGCCTTACGAGTAACCTGTACAGTTTCAATTGATAGCAACAAGTCCTTAAATAAGGATAACAAACACCGTACCCAAGCTAGAGTAAATTTGAGAGAAGCCAAGCAATCTCCAGGAGTACCCAAGGTCAGTGGTAGGCACGAGGATATATCCTACTGCCGAAATTCCAGGATCTATATATCCTGACGAGTACCAATTTCTGAGGAACATCCTGCTTCGTGATAACAGCTACGGGATTCATCCCAAAGCCGTAAAGCAAAAGCATTCTCAACGAACTCAGCGAAAAGGGTGCAGAGGTGTGTAGCGCAAATCGAGCACACTACACAGATCGAGACAGTAACCAGCAACGGCTATAGGAGCAAGAGGAAGACAAGAAGGGTCGACGAGGGATTCGAAGTGACTCACCAACGCTGTCCAAGCCCAGAACTACCATCGAGAAACCGTCATATCCAACCAAGCCCACCAACGATTTGAATAAACATACAATTAAGCATTAACAACTGAAATCAAACGTGTTTTAATTTCACCGGGGCACAAAATAAATTTGTTGTGCCGAACCTAGCCCAAGAGATATTTGTAAATATCCCGAAGGACAAAAAAGGATCGTTACAACCTACTTTAACCGTTGTTAATTTGTTTTATTTTTTGTTTATTGAGAAATTGGTACATGAATTGATAGCGGCAACTTGTGTACTGTTTAGCAAGTATCAGTGTGCCCAAATGTATTTAGATTGGCTTGAGTGTTATATGTAGTTTTTTAGAAAATTAGTGTTGTTTGAATTCTAAGGGCGTAAAGAGGCGTGTCAAACATTTTGTACAACTAATGTCTGTGCGCTTACTAAACGGTTATTTGTACCGAATTTCATGTCTCTAGATGTATAGTATTAAGGAAGATTAATTTTTGTAAAGGGCGGAAGATGGCGTGGCAAAAATTTTGAACTTTTACTTTCTGCGCGCTAACTAAACGACTAATTATACCAAATTTCATATCTTAGCTTCTGTAGTTTTCAGGTAAATCTGTTTTATGTAAGTTCTAGGGGCGGAAAGGGGCGAGGCAAAAATTTTGAACACTGAATATCTGCGCACCAACTTAGCGAGTATATATACCAAATTTGATGTCTCTAGCTGTTATACTTTTAAAGAAAAACAGTTTGATGTAAATTCTGGGGGCGTAAAGGGGCGTGTCAAAAATTTGAAACAAACTTGAAGATAGACACGATTTCGAAATCGATCCTAGATTTAAACAAGCACCATTAGTAAAGTCAAAAAGAACAAATCCATTCAAAAAGACAGGAAAAATAAATCAGTTAGATGAGAAACATTTTGAAGAAAGAAATAGAGGAAACTACAAATCAAAATTCAAAAAGAAAAAGAAAGTTAATAAAAGCAAATATGACAATTGATTAATTACAGATCAACAACTCAAGATGACTTTTTTGTGCATCATGCTATTCTTAACATTAAAATCAACATGCAGCCAATCCATTGACATAAACCCAGTAAAAGCACCGAACGGTTAATTAATATTTAAAACAGGAACCATAAACTTACTGACAAACTTTGAATATCATTATTTTTACGTAAATTTAACACTATGTCTATTAGTCTATTACCTATAACAATTTAATGCAACATGCACAGGAATTTAAACACATAATCCATATTCAATACCTAACAGGAAAACTAAGTAGGGAAATTAATGGAATACAAATTGGAAAACGTAACAAACGATGACTAATTAACGAAATTTGTTCTATATACAAATATCTTTTTGGTACTCTTGATCAGGATGATAAAGACGAATTAGAAGAAAAAATAAATAATCTTGAAAGCAATAGCGTACAACTAAACGAACTAAATTACGTAATAGACACTATTAATAATGGTTTGGAAGTACTAAACAACCTCAAGGAAGAAAGAGAAAACTCAGTAAAATTAGAAGTTCTAATCTTTAATTTGGAGCACTTCACAGAATACATTGAAGACATAGAAATGGGCATGCAGCTCACTAGACTAGGAATTTTCAACCCAAAACTTTTAAACATAATCACTTAAATCATGTTATTCGGAAAAACTAATGAATACAAAAACATCCACCTGGCTTACACCAAATTCAAACGAGATATTTCTCATTTCAAACATTCTTCAAGAAATAATAAAATCCTCGCTATATCCCAATGTATCCGCCTGAGGACAGGCTATTTTTTTAGGATGGGGGAGTCATATATCCAACTCCAATACCCAATAACATATAAATATTTCACCCTCTAAAATTCATAACGTTTAAGTAAACATCCGTTTTGTAAACATTTGTCCCCCTCAAAATCAATGCGTGTGAACATAACCCATAACCCATAAATTAACATAAACAATTAAACTCTTGAAATAATAATTGTCCCCCTAACAACCAAAAGTGTGAGAACGCTAACTCAGCAATTAAATTCGGGCCAATCAAATTACATCAATATCAATCACGCCACTAAAAGGCTCACAATTTTAGCTTATAAATATAACTATATGACATTTTTGGAACTCAGTTCTAAGTTTTCATTCAAATAATAAAGTACGTTGCTTTTAACTCACAAAACATATCTTTTTTTTTCCTTATTGGGAAAACCGGATATTTAATTTTATATACTTAAGCACTATTGTTTATTTGAAAAGATAGCAAAGTATAGCAAAGAGGCGTATCAAGAGGGAAATGTAAAGACTTTTAAATTCAAAATTTGAGGTTCAGTTAAGGAGTCATATATCAATCAAAAGATATATGTATGTAAAGACGACATGGGCACACTGATCTCAGATTACCCCAATTTTGATGAGGCGTGTAGCAGCTGAGAGTGAGGGGCATCTAAGAGAGAGAGTCGGGAGTCGAAGGGCAGTTGTCGTCGAGAACGGGCAAGATATAAACAGGTTACGAGAGCGTTCGGCAGTTGTGAAATTAATTATTATTCTCAAAGAAATATATGTACTACACCTCAATTTAAATATTTCAGTTAATATTACGTGCAATAAACTATTGCAAATATGTTAACCTCACATTTGGGGGCTCGCCGGTTTTGTGCGTGTTAGTGCATGTGTAATGTTGAGAAAGTTCTTAGAAAAATGTAAATGTGGTTGTGCTAGAATTTAAAAAACAATAAAGTTGCGATTGATTTTGTAAAAGTTGGTACAAAACATCCAAATAAAAGTTGTACAGCTGTGAAAATTCCAGTAGTGCGCGGAAGCTTTTCTAAGAACTCGTTCTCGAACAGTCGGTCAGTCGGCGCCACGAAGTCGCGAAGAACCGAAATTTCGCCACCATTGCGCACACCAGCAAAGTCGAAAAACGAAAAGAAGAACGAAAAGAAGAACTAAATATCTATAACCACGACACCACAAAGGCTTACCAACCATTGCAATCGGCAACTATGTGGCAACTATTGTGTGAGGCCTATCTTGGTGTTAACACGATTCATCTGCGGGACTCTTAATGCGGCTAGCAAGACAATCGGCTGGGGTGGTTCTTTCACCCACTCACACGTCAGCAACTTTAAATAAAGTCCCTGTGCTGAAACTCAAAATAGAATAGAGAGAAAAGAATAGAAGAAAATAGTCCTAGTGTTGGCTGTATAGGTGTATTTACAGCCGCGGTTCTACCCACCCTACCATGATTTTCCTTTCAGCGCTAGGGGAAAATCCCAGAAAAAACATCCTTATTCACATTAGATTGCCAAAAAGAAAGTTCAGAAAATTACCTCATTATAAAAATCATTATTATTCACTTAAATTAATGTATTCTCACAATCATTCATTTCTTAGAATCTAATGTTTCATCGTAGTATTCTGAGAACAAAGTTAACTCACATTAAAAAAACCAAAACATTCCATAATATATATATAAGAAAATTTACAATTTCATAAATGATCAAAATTAATTTGTAATTACTAAAAAAAATATATAGCTCGAAACTTTAACGCATATCGATTTATATTCAAAGATAATTAAATCAATATCAAAAAAAAATATTCTAAATACTCGGCAAATTTCATGAACATTAACTTCTCTTTTTTTTTTTTAAACTTCGACCCACTGTGCAAAAGCAAAACGCAACGCTTACATATGCAGCGTATAAAAATTAACCGTTCAATTTTTTTTCAACTCTTCACATACAAAATGTTTCAATAAAACAATTATGCATTTATTCACTCTTGCCTTTTTCTTTTGATACTTTTCACTTTTCAGTTATTTCTTTTTTTCTTTTCTTTACGCATGATTTTATTTGAAACACATTAGAAGTATATAAAAATATATAGAGGGGCAAACGGAGTGGAGATAAGCAACGACAATTGTTTTCGCTTTTGTCTTTGCATTGAAGACTCTTGCTTAACGTCTCCGACTTCGCTTTATATTTTGGTAACAAAAAAATGTAGTGAAAAAACTCACCCTTGTAGCGTCCGACGAAGGCCTTCGAGGAATTGCTGTAGAGGCTATAGATTTAATTTAATTTTTTTTATTAATTATGTTCACATTTTTTGTTTCGTTACCAAGTAAAGGAATTGCTCATGCTTGTTTTTTTTTTAAATTTTTTTTCTTTTATATTTTCACTTTCTTCTTCCTCTGTTATAGATTTTTTTTGACCTTTCAATTTTGCATTAGATTTCATTTTTTTTTTTTTTGTTTTTGCTCTTTTTTTTTCTTTTTAGTGTATGTTACTCGCGATTAACAATTTTGGTTTTGCACATGTGGCTCGAATGTTGCTTTGCGTTTCTTTTTTATCTTTTTTCACTTGCTTACTCTTTTGCATTTTTTTTTTTCTCTTATTACCAATTTACTTGTACCACTTTTAGCTTTCATTCTAGTATTTACATAGGTTTAACAAAGAAGAAGTTAAAAATTTTCGTTTTCACTATGGCTTTCTGGCTAAACCCTTTTTTACTTGATTTTCACTTTTAACTGGATACAATTTTTACTCGGGCTGCGTGTTTTCGCTGTTTTCACTTTTCACCGCTTGCCGGTGTTGTATCGAAATTGACTGATCAGATGGTCGCTAATGTAATTGCTTCGTCTCTTTGGTGAATAACTTCTTCGCTGCTTGCACTATCCAACATAAATGTCTTGGCTTCTGGCTTTGGAAACCATTGACACCAAAATTTGGGCTTTACGTTTGTCTAACAAAAAAAATTATATACAATACATGATAAAATGTGAATGTCGTTAATGCGTTTTTTTTTCTTTTCTTTAGAGCTGTATAATTACCTTCTGCTTAATCAAAGCAATACATTTTAATTTCCTTTTTCTTTTCCATCATGAACGAACATACCGAGACTTTGAAAATCTGCGTGCAAAATTTTATTTGCAAAAATTACCAAATTTTAATGATTCAAAGAAAATTACTACTCAAGAAGTATATCTTGAAATAGAGAACACCAACATCAATGGTTTCTTTTTATTTCCGATTCAAGCCCATGAAGGATGGCTTGTATTTATTCGGATTTAAAATTTACTTGGGTTATTTTAACCACAAAAAAAATGAAATAATAATTTTTTTCTCACTTCCTGCAAAGGTCTGTTCCGCTCGGTTGCCAATTTTAAAAGAATTTATCAAGATAGTTCGCCTATGCTCTATGCCTAGATTTGATCTTCGTTTAGACCCGAAGTCAATTGTCAAAGTGACATTATCCGCTATTGGCATAATGGGAAAAAGAAATGTACCACTGTGGTGAACTTTCTTTTTGCAATCAAGCAGTGCATTCGCGGGTCTTTTAAATGCTGCCTTCCTTTCTTTTTTTACTTTTTTTTTTTTCTTTTGAGCTGCAAGTTTTACTCAAGGCACTCCACATTCTTCGGATAGTTGTCCAATTGGCAACAATGCATTTTCAATTATGCTAGCTCCATGTAATAGAATTTTATGCATAGTGGGGGTCATAGGATGCCAATCATATAACTTTATATATAGATTTGCAGTTTCTAAGGCATATGCATCGTATTTGGCAGTATCAATTTTGAAGCCACTGGAAATGGCTTCTAAAATAACTTTAAATCTATATATAAGTTCATGGTTTATTCCTGTAATGACAGATGCCAAATAAATGTTTTCGAAAAACCGCCTACTAGCATGTGTTGCCAAAGTTGGCTTTGGGCATGTCTACCAATAGTCCAGTTTCTAATCGAAATCGTTCTTGTATTATTTTTTTGTCTGTTCTTCTAATGTTTTTTCTTCAGTTGTCTTTCTCGCTCTATATTTTTTTATTGGCAATTTATATGCCAGGTGTAAAATGCTTTCAAAGAGTCTTATCCTGGCGTGTAATATGGAAATTCCAAATTCTAATGCTTCAGGACATACAACATTTTTGTTACTTAAATCATTGAAGTTCTTTGATGTGGCACCACATATGTAACACCGACTTGTTGAGGTTGTGTTAGTTGCCGCGTTACACACTTTTCTATCAACCATGGTCATCTTCATAATATGATTAAATTTAAAAGCAATCTGACCTATAGACACTTCGGTCGACGCAAGAGCTTTGCAAGCATTCTCCACAAATTTTATTTCATCCTTGGTTACATCAGTGGTTTCTTTCACGAACCTGTACCGAATCGGCTTACAAAAGCGTGGCGAAGAAGGATTTGCCAAACAATCTTATTATGGTCTTTGAAGGTCCGTTTCCGCGCTAGTAGCTGTAATTTTCATAGCCATTTTAGGTGGATAGCATTCTTGTTTAGCTTTCAATAATAGATCATAACAGGGATAATGGCCTTTGTTTGTTGCTCTTATTATTTCGTATTGTCGCCTTGTCAGATCAGCCTCAACAAACATTTTGAGAGCTTCAAAGGAAAGGAGGAATGGTTTCATTACTCTTGGAGTATGACTTTCTATATTTGCCAGCCCGTGTTGGTGAGTTCGTTATGTCCTTAAGGATTTTAGATGCATTTCTTTTCCCATCATTTTGCAAACCACTTGTGCAGCATGGACTATCACCTCAGGATTTACCAAACTTCGTATTACCTCAGTCTTTCTTCTCTCGCTTCGATCACTCGTTTCAGAAAACTGTTTACAAGGACGTCCTTGACGATTTGACGAATCAATTGGTATTTCAAATGTCCCTTCTAACCACAAATAATTTTTTATCAAGAATACTTCCATAGTATTTCCTGCTCCAGACCATCTTTGTTTGACTTGTGATTTGAAATGTGAAAATTTATGTTTCAAAGATTTTTTGATAGTTCAGAAACTTTGGAAGACTCGAGGAGGTAACTTTTCAAAAAATCTAGTTTTTCTTCCATGGTTCGTATATTTTGGCCTTGCATCAGGTCAAATAAATACCTTCTCGTCACTTCTCTCACACCAGAGGCACTAGATAAACCTACGCAATTAGAAGACGCACCTATACCAAAAATGAAATGTCGAAATAAAAATTATAAAAAAAATATTATACAAAACAAAAAATAATAAACAAACACAAATGACGAAAACGAATGCAAAAAACTAGCAGCAGCTACCATTTTCATTTTTATTACCTTAAAACATTGACAAACACAGTTATACCACTCACAATGAGGGGAGCCGGAGGTAACACAACTAAAACATTATGTAAACATGAAAAAAGACATTCACAAAATACACAAAAAAGGTTAGGTTATTCAAAAATACACAAAAAATATTTAATTGGTCAATTTAATCTTCAAATAAGAATAAATTAAAGTAAATACCTTCAACTTCAAAATTCATTATAAATAATATTTTCCTGGAGTACTCTGTCACACGTTCTATCCTTTGAAAAGCGTTTTTGTTGTGGCGAAAAGCAAGCAAAGCGTAGTCCGGCTTCAAACATGAACACGTGTTCATGTTTTCAATGGAATTTTGCGCAAGTCCGATTAGATTTAGTCCGATTAAGTTAGATTTCCAGAAAAATCCGGTTTGCCATCAAGGTTGTTATACAATTTGTGTACAATTTGGCAAAATATTGTGTGATTGATATTTTGATTTTTAGGCTATGGCCACAACCACAGTGCACCGGGTCTCGAATTTTTTTTTTTATCGCCGCGCAAAAACTTCGAATAAGTATATTTCGTGAATAGGTGGCTATGTGTGGCCAACTATAACTTCATATAATTATTGAAACTATGTATAAATTATTAAATGAAGAAATATTACAGGGACGGAAAGGGAAAGTAGTTATAAGCTCCTTTGAAATTTATTTATTTTTAGAAAAATCTGTCTCAAAAAATTTGGTCTTTTATAACATTGCTAATGTATGCAAAACATTCTTAAAATTGGTGAGTACTACATAACACATAAAGGTACTTATCTGGACTATTGATATCCATCACAATTACTTTGATAGTAACTTTGCAAAAATAAATATTGACTTTGGAAAAATGTATCACTGAAAACACTGTGAATGATAATCGAAGTTTGACTACCTGTAATTCGGCGCGGGCGCTATTTTGAAAGGTGGGAATGATGAAATTAGTTTCTCTGAAGTATCTCCTAACAATGTGCATCAATAGTTTGTTCTTAAAATGATTTTTTTTGTTGACTTTGGCCGCCTTATTTTTCAAAATCTACCTATGTGCAGCGTGGCGTCGCTCAGCAATTTAACACATGTTTTGCGATTTCTTCTTTTTTTTTATTACAACTCAACCCAAGGTACTCTAAAATATGTAAGTATTTAGCCACATTTAAAATTCATACATTAACTTCTTTCAGCAAAGACGTCCAACTGGGACACTTCAGAATGGAAAAGCTGCCGGTAAGTAAAACTTACCTTGAGGTGTCTTAAATAAATGTATTTATTCCTTTATTTATTTTAGCAGATTTAGTTCCCCAACCACCACAAACGTCTGAATCAACTCCAAACATGACACCACAAGAAAAAAATATATGTAACTAAATTGTCCAATTAAAAGACTTCAAATTCTTTAAATTGTTTTTTCAGATTTCTTCAACGGCTCGCAGGGTAAATGGGGTAAATGTTACTTAATCTTGAAATAAATTTGTTGTACACAAAATAATCCAATATAATTATGTTTTGTAGAAAAGAATTTTGAAGTATTTGGTCCAATAGTCGAAAAAAATGGATTTACTCGCAACCTTAAGGCGGATAGGATTATATGTGGTTTTCGACGTAATCGACAATTGGTATTTCTTGTTCAATTTGGCGAAATCGAGGAAGTTGTGACCCAACCTGATATGAAAAAATATGCACCACAGCTTCTAATCGATTTTTATATTGCAAATTTAGATGATGGTCCACTTGACAATTGCAAAAGTGAGTGAAATTTTTTCCTTTGTATATCATTTGGTTTAACTGCATATCTATATATATAAAATTCTCGAGTGTGGTGTTTGTTACCAAACTACTCCAAAACGGCTCGACCGATTCTCACGAAATTTTGTATGCAGATCGTGTAGGACTGAGAATCGGCCAACATCTATTTTTTATACCCAAATAATAACGAGCTCACGATTAAAACTGACTAACTGTGCTGGATATCTCAACTACCTGTGTTTTATACGAGTGAAATTAGACACACGGCCTACTTGATAAGAGATGAAATTCAACAAAAATAATTTAAATCTTCCAATCGAAACAGGCCGTGAAAAACCATATACAACGTTGAGACTTTCTAGATTTCAGTAAGATGATGTACACTGTCGAGTTCACACGGCTTCGCTTGGGGATTTCCGTATACAAAAATTAAATTTTCCAGTTTTTTTTTCGGAACAAACAGTTGAAATTTTCTTTTAACTTCAGGACAATATTTTTCTTCTAAATTTGTCATGTCTATGTGGCGAAATATTCTAGGAAGGGTGCGGCCCTAAGCATTGACAGGATGCAAAGGTTTTGGACTGTCTCGCTGAATGGCATCTAAGGATTTCGTGGATTCACCTAAGTGTTCCAAAGTGGATAATGGAAGAATGGAAGAAAGAAAAGGAAGAACCATTCCAGTTTCATCACCTTCTGAAGCAACCAGTGTTGTGCCGATCCCTGCCCAGAAAGATTCCCCACCTTTGACGAGTGCCTGTACAAGGAGTCGGATAAAGCTGCCCGCAAGTATCAGGTCACTTGGGTAGAGTGCCCGCCCATTCAAATTAAACCGAAAAAGATCTGCTGTTTTGAAAAAGGCAAGCGGCCACCGATTCCACGACGCAAACGTAAGGAGCCGAAAGCCAAGTGTGAGGAGGAAGTTCAGTGTCCAGAGGAAGGCCGTTGTCCGATATATGTTGGCCGATTCTCAGTCCTACACGATCTGCATAAAAAATTTCGTGAGAATCGGTCGAGCCGTTTCGGAGTAGTTTGGTAACAAACACCACACTCGAGAATTTTATATATTATTCATCGTTATGGCGGCGCATTTGTGGTTAAGAAGAACCGTTTTAGCGGGGCGCCAGCGTTCTGTCGCTGTCGCCGAGTGTGGTTCGGTGGAAGGCGCGCACAAGAATTGTGCGTCTCGAGTTCAGTCGTTGTTACAACTCGAGTGCGACCGAACTCGCTGCGCTAATTATTGATCAAGAAAATAATACACGTTATACACCAATCAGTTTTCCAACTTGATTTATTACAACAATGCCACGAACACGCAGGGGGGCTAATTTGAGTCGTCAAACAAACAGATCTAGAGGCATGCAAGATAGAAGAGCAATGCAGAAAGGCAACAAAATAATGCAGATGTCCGTGTAAGAATGGCGCAGTTACGTGCATCACAATTACAAGAGGTACGAGATGAGCGAAACCAACAAAGACAATTGGAACGAAGAGAAGCGCGCAGATTCGTAGCCAACAGACGTAGAGGGATTGACCAACATCAACAAGTACTTCGAGCATTTACATCCCATTCATTTCTTCGACTAGCATTTCAGTATGAGCCTGATGTTGAATATTACGCTGGAGTTTCCTATTTTTCTGCCGTTCAAATTTCGTGTCTTCGCTTTTATCCAGGTGAATGGTTGCTGCCCTGGCTAAATTGAGATTTTATGACGTGTATCCCAACCTGAACAGCATAGTTTTCAATGATTTTTTTTGACATGTGTTTGGAAAACTTAATTATTTCTGTTTTTTAAATTTTTACTCTCTGTATGTTTTTATGATCATTATAATAAAATACTTTTATATTTCTATCTATATTATTATTGTTTTGTATTATTATATTATGTTCATCAAAGCATAAATTAGTTCAGCTAAAAGGTAACACGAAATTCTTTGACTGTTAGGCGTTACGAAGTTCGCCGGGTTTGCTAGTATCTATATAATTTACAATAAAAGTGAATGTATGGAAGTAATTTTAACTCAGCTTCTTTCTTTAGTCCCTAAAATAATGAAATTTTTGAAAAAGCTTTTTTAAGTGATATAAACAAAATTGTGAGGGGTTTTACTTAGATTCATTCAACACTCTGTAAATAAGAGCTGTCAGCATATTTCTCTTTTTATTTATCAGTTGTGGCAGACAGAACCGCAATCCGTTGCCATTTTCAATAGAGGGAAATTGTGGCAGGTTGTTTACTATACAAGTCTTATCCTGGCGTGTAATATGGAAATTCCAAATTCTAATGCTTCAGGACATACAACATTTTTGTTACTTAAATCATTGAAGTTCTTTGATGTGGCACCACATATGTAACACCGACTTGTTGAGGTTGTGTTAGTTGCCGCGTTACACACTTTTCTATCAACCATGGTCATCTTCATAATATGATTAAATTTAAAAGCAATCTGACCTATAGACACTTCGGTCGACGCAAGAGCTTTGCAAGCATTCTCCACAAATTTTATTTCATCCTTGGTTACATCAGTGGTTTCTTTCACGAACCTGAACCGAATCGGCTTACAAAAGCGTGGCGAAGAAGGTGTGGGATTTTGCCAAACAATCTTATTATGGTCTTTGAAGGTCCGTTTCCGCGCTAGTAGCTGTAATTTTCATAGCCATTTTAGGTGGATAGCATTCTTGTTTAGCTTTCAATAATAGATCATAACAGGGATAATTGCAGCATGGACTATCACCTCAGGATTTACCAAACTTCGTGTTACCTCAGTCTTTCTTCTCTCGCTTCGATCACTCGATTCAGAAAACTGTTTACAAGGACGTCCTTGACGATTTGACGAATCAATTAGTATTTCAAAGGTCCCTTCTAACCACAAATAATTTTTTTTCAAGAATACTTCCATAGTATTTCCTGCTCCAGACCATCTTTGTTTGACTTGTGATTTGAAATGTGAAAATTTATGTTTCAAAGATTTTTTGATAGTTTCAGAAACTTTGGAAGACTCGAGGAGGTAACTTTTCAAAAAATCTAGTTTTTCTTCCATGGTTCGTATATTTTGGCCTTGCATCAGGTCAAATAAATACCTTCTCGTCACTTCTCTCACACCAGAGGCACTAGATAAACCTACGCAATTAGAAGACGCACCTATACCAAAAGCGAAATGTCGAAATAAAAATTATAAAAAAAATATACAAAACAAAAAATAATAAACAAACACAAATGACGAAAACGAATGCAAAAAACTAGCAGCAGCTACCATTTTCATTTTTATTACCTTAAAACATTGACAAACACAGTTATACCACTCACAATGAGGGGAGCCGGGTGTAACACAACTAAAACATTAAGTAAACATGAAAAAAGACATTCACAAAATACACAAAAAAGGTTAGGTTATTCAAAAATACACAAAAAATATTTAATTTGTCAATTTAATCTTCAAATAAGAATAAATTAAAGAAATACCTTCAACTTCAAAATTCATTATAAATAATATTTTTCTGGAGTACTCTGTCACACGTTCTATCCCTTTGAAAAGCGTTTTTGTTGTGGCGAAAAGCAAGCAAAGCGTAGTCCGGCTTCAAACATGAACACGTGTTCATGTTTTCAATGGAATTTTGCGCAAGTCCCGTTAGATTTCCAGAAAAATCCGGTTTGCCATCAAGGTTGTTATACAATTTGTGTACATTTTGGCAAAATATTGTGTGATTGATATTTTGATTTTTAGGCTATGGCCACAACCACAGTGCACCGGGTCTCGAATTTTTTTTTTTTTTATCGCCGCGCAATAACTTTGAATAAGTATATTTCGTGAATAGGTGGCTATAGGTGGCCAACTATAACTTCATATAATTATTGAAACTGTGTATAAATTATTAAATGAAGAAATATTACAGGGACGGAAAGGGAAAGTAGTTATAAGCTCCTTTGAAATTTTTATTTTTAGAAAAATCTGTCTCAAAAAATTTGGTCTTTTATAACAATGCTAATGTATGCAAAACATTCTTAAAATTGGTGAGTACTACATAACACATAAAGGTACTTATCTGGACTATTGATATCCATCACAATTACTTTGATAGTAACTTTGCAAAAATAAATATTGACTTTGGAAAAATGTATCACTGAAAACGGCGAGAATTAAATATGAACACTGTGAATGATAATCGAAGTTTGACTACCTGTAATTCGGCGCGGGCACTATTGAAAGGTGGGAATGATGAGGTTAGTTTCTCTGAAGTATCTCCTAACAATGTGCATCAATAGTTTGTTCTTAAAATGATTTTTTTTGTTGACTTTTGGCCGCCTTATTTTTCAAAATCTACCTATGTGCAGCGTGGCGTCGCTCAGCAATTTAACACATGTTTTGCGATCTTCTTTTTTTTTATTACAACTCAACCCAAGGTACTCTAAAATATGTAAGTATTTAGCCACATTTAAAATTCATACATTAACTTCTTTCAGCAAAGACGTCCAACTGGGACACTTCAGAATGGAAAAGCTGCCGGTAAGTAAAACTTACCTTGAGGTGTCTTAAATAAATGTATTTATTCCTTTATTTATTTTAGCAGATTTAGTTCCCCAACCACCACAAACGTCTGAATCAACTCCAAACATGACACCACAAGAAAAAAATATATGTAACTAAATTGTCCAATTAAAAGACTTCAAATTCTTTAAATTGTTTTTTCAGATTTCTTCAACGGCTCGCAGGGTAAATGGGGTAAATGTTACTTAATCTTGAAATAAATTTGTTGTACACAAAATAATCCAATATAATTATGTTTTGTAGAAAAGAATTTTGAAGTATTTGGTCCAATAGTCGAAAAAAATGGATTTACTCGCAACCTTAAGGCGGATAGGATTATATGTGGTTTTCGACGTAATCGACAATTGGTATTTCTTGTTCAATTTGGCGAAATCGAGGAAGTTGTGACCCAACCTGATATGAAAAAATATGCACCACAGCTTCTAATCGATTTTTATATTGCACATTTAGATGATGGTCCACTTGACAATTGCAAAAGTGAGTGAAATTTTTTCCTTTGTATATCATTTGGTTTAACTGCATATCTATATATATCAAATTCTCGAGTGTGGTGTTTGTTACCAAACTACTCCAAAACGGCTCGACCGATTCTCACGAAATTTTGTATGCAGATCGTGTAGGACTGAGAATCGGCCAACATCTATTTTTTATACCCAAATAATAACGAGCTCACGATTAAAACTGACTAACTGTGCTGGATATCTCAACTACCTGTGTTTTATACGAGTGAAATTAGACACACGGCCTACTTGATAAGAGATGAAATTCAACAAAAATAATTTAAATCTTCCAATCGAAACAGGCCGTGAAAAACCATATACAACGTTGAGACTTTCTAGATTTCAGTAAGATGATGTACACTGTCGAGTTCACACGGCTTCGCTTGGGGATTTCCGTATACAAAAATTAAATTTTCCAGTTTTTTTTTCGGAACAAACAGTTGAAATTTTCTTTTAACTTCAGGACAATATTTTTCTTCTAAATTTGTCATGTCTATGTGGCGAAATATTCTAGGAAGGGTGCGGCCCTAAGCATTGACAGGATGCAAAGGTTTTGGACTGTCTCGCTGAATGGCATCTAAGGATTTCGTGGATTCACCTAAGTGTTCCAAAGTGGATAATGGAAGAATAAAAGAAAGAAAAGGAAGAACCATTCCAGTTTCATCACCTTCTGAAGCAACCAGTGTTGTGCCGATCCCTGCCCAGAAAGATTCCCCACCTTTGACGAGTGCCTGTACAAGGAGTCGGATAAAGCTGCCCGCAAGTATCAGGTCACTTGGGTAGAGTGCCCGCCCATTCAAATTAAACCGAAAAAGATCTGCTGTTTTGAAAAAGGCAAGCGGCCACCGATTCCACGACGCAAACGTAAGGAGCCGAAAGCCAAGTGTGAGGAGGAAGTTCAGTGTCCAGAGGAAGGCCGTTGTCCGATATATGTTGGCCGATTCTCAGTCCTACACGATCTGCATAAAAAATTTCGTGAGAATCGGTCGAGCCGTTTCGGAGTAGTTTGGTAACAAACACCACACTCGAGAATTTTATATATTATTCATCGTTATGGCGGCGCATTTGTGGTTTAAGAAGAACCGTTTTAGCGGGGCGCCAGCGTTCTGTCGCTGTCGCCGAGTGTGGTTCGGTGGAAGGCGCGCACAAGAATTGTGCGTCTCGAGTTCAGTCGTTGTTACAACTCGAGTGCGACCGAACTCGCTGCGCTAATTATTGATCAAGAAAATAATACACGTTATACACCAATCAGTTTTCCAACTTGATTTATTACAACAATGCCACGAACACGCAGGGGGGCTAATTCGAGTCGTCAAACAAACAGATCTAGAGGCATGCAAGATAGAAGAGCAATAAGATCAGATGCAGAAAGGCAACAAAATAATGCAGATGTCCGTGTAAGAATGGCGCAGTTACGTGCATCACAATTACAAGAGGTACGAGATGAGCGAAACCAACAAAGACAATTGGAACGAAGAGAAGTGCGCAGATTCGTAGCCAACAGACGTAGAGGGATTGACCAACATCAACAAGTACTTCGAGCATTTACATCCCATTCATTTCTTCAACTAGCATTTCAGTATGAGCCTGATGTTGAATATTACGCTGGAGTTTTCTATTTTTCTGCCGTTCAAATTTCGTGTCTTCGCTTTTATCCAGGTGAATGGTTGCTGCCCTGGCTAAATTGAGATTTTATGACGTGTATCCCAACCTGAACAGCATAGTTTTCAATGATTTTTTTTGACATGTGTTTGGAAAACTTAATTATTTCTGTTTTTTAAATTTTTACTCTCTGTATGTTTTTATGATCATTATAATAAAATACTTTTATATTTCTATCTATATTATTATTGTTTTGTATTATTATATTATGTTCATCAAAGCATAAATTAGTTCAGCTAAAAGGTAACACGAAATTCTTTGACTGTTAGGCGTTACGAAGTTCGCCGGGTTTGCTAGTATCTATATAATTTACAATAAAAGTGAATGTATGGAAGTAATTTTAACTCAGCTTCTTTCTTTAGTCCCTAAAATAATGAAATTTTTGAAAAAGCTTTTTTAAGTGATATAAACAAAATTGTGAGGGGTTTTACTTAGATTCATTCAACACTCTGTAAATAAGAGCTGTCAGCATATTTCTCTTTTTATTTATCAGTTGTGGCAGACAGAACCGCAATCCGTTGCCATTTTCAATAGAGGGAAATTGTGGCAGGTTGTTTACTATACAACAAAAAATAGAAAAAAAAGGAGTGCATATGTAGTAACTGCCACGAAATCGATACGATATCAACATGGTAGCTAATTGGAAGGTATACTGTCTCTCTCATCACCTACTTCAACTTGATTCCTTTATTCGATGGATGTGCTCTACTGGAGGATGTGCTCAAATATATATTGTAGTTGTTGTTTTTTTCTTGTGATGTCAAGTTTGGAGTTGATTCAGACGTTTGTGGTGGTTGGGGATCTAAATCTGCTAAAATAAATAAAGGAATAAATACATTTATTTAAGACACCTCAAGGTAAGTTTTACTTACCGGCAGCTTTTCCATTCTGAAGTGTCCCAGTTGGACGTCTTTGCTGTAAGAAGTTAATGTATGAATTTTAAATGTGGCTAAATACTTACATACATATTTTACATTACCTTGGGTTGAACTGTAATAAAAAAAAAAGAAGAAATCGCAAAACATGTGTTAAATTAAATTGCTGAGCGACGCCACGCTGTCTGCCACGCCAGACAAATACATTCACATACATACATACATATGTATACATACATATACTGTATACACATATGTATTCACTTAAATGTTAAAAAAGTTTATTAAATAAAGGACATACCACCTGTTTTATTCAATTAGGAAATATATACAAATTAGTTATTAGATACTGTAAATTTATAATAACAAAAATTAAACTTGTAAAAAAAAAACTTGTTTAATTCCTTAAAAATGTGTAAAAGTCTAAAGTGTAAGTGCTGCCATTAGTGGCAGCTTTTGAGAAATGATGGGCAACGCTGAAAATTTGTGGTACTACAACCTCCGGTAAATAAAGAAGCGTCATTAGCGTTATTAGAGCGATTCTTGAGGTTATTCTTCAAGTCTCCAAGTAAATAGTGAAAGGTGAGTGGAAATTGCCAACTACTAAAAAGGTAAGCACATACGTACATACATATATTCAAAATGAAAATTATAGAAGGAATTTTTTAAGGTTGGGGAAAAAAGTGTTTGGAAAATGACAATATTAGCAATACGACTAAAAACATTTGAAAAGTTACTAACTATATTTCAAGAAGCAAATATCTGAATTACAGCCAATTTGATCAAAAGCATTTGAAAAATGAGAGAAAGGAGATTTTTTTACTCCCTTTAAACAAATTATAAAAACCAAAAAAATAAAAAACTAAAATAACATATTTCATTTTAGTAGTTGGCTGTCATAATTTTGTCGTCTCAGCTTCTTACGCTGATCAGGAATATATATAATATATAAAAGAAAGTGAAACTCAACAAATAAATAAATGGCGGATAAAGCAAACTCATTCATTAGTTTGTATATAAATCAGTAATACTCAGAATATATGCCGATTAATTATATTTTCTATTAAACTACACATACATGTGTATATTATAACATCAATTTAATAACGACTAAATTGAAATCCAATACAAAATGTGTTTAAATGGAAACCATAAACTAATTAAACCTGTTAAGTCGTTTTATTTCCTATCAATATGGATTTCACATAAATTTTATATAACTACGCATACATACATACATATGTCTGTACCCTTTAGTACCAAATTGTCGCCGTTAACAATGTCGCCCAATTGTCCTAGCCACAGACGTCGGCAGAGAAAAATTCTGCCAGCGTTTTTCATGCTGAGGTTAGCCGACGGCAGTGAAAAAGTATTAGTGATTTCTAATTGATTTTTGATATAAATAAAGGTAAGTGCTATTTAAATATTATCTATAATATACACAAATAGTGAATAGTAATTTTGTTGGCAAAGTATTAAATTAAATTAATAGCATTATTTGATGAACAATAAACCACTGTGTTTAATATCTCATAAGAACTTAACTTTATTTTTACTTCAATTGTTACTGAACTGTGTCTGCCACTGCCAGAACACGTCTTGATCGTTCGTTTGCTTGCTTATTACTAAATTTTCAATTCTTAAGCAACTACGTAGGAAATATAGGTTTATAAAGAGTGACAGAGACAGAGCATACCAGACTGGCGCCAGTATATTCTAGAAAACTTAAGAGAAAATACAAAAACAAAAGCATTGTGAGATGTGCAAGATCACTCATGAGTCTTTGCTTTGCTGCGTATAGCAATGCAAGTTAAATGACAATTGGTTCCTCAACATCCCGCCCCCCTGAAACTCCGTTTCTGAACCCGGTAGGGCTGCAATCTTTGTGATAGGGCGAGTGACTTCTCCTGATTTGGTGAGAACCTGAACCGCTCTGACGAGGCCATCATCTCCTGTGAACACCTGAGTTACCCGTCCTAAGAGCCATGCTGATGGAGGCGCTTTAGAGTCCTTGATCAGTACAAGATTACCGATCGCAATGTTTGGTAACTTGGTGGTCCATTTCGGGCGCTGTTGTAGCGATGTCAAGTATTCTTGATGCCAACGTTTCCAAAATCCTTGAAGCATTGCTTGAACATGCTGCCAGTAGCTCAATCGATTGGTCGGAATCTGCAAATAGCTGTCTTCAGGAACTGCTGTATATGTTCTGCCAATTAAGAAATGTGCCGGTGACAGGTAAGCAATTTCAGTATCCGATGCTGTGAACAATGGTCGCGAATTAACGACACATTCTATTTGCGAGAGTAGTGTGTGCATCTGCTCAAAGGTGTGGACGTTCGTTCCTATTACACGTCGCAAATGCAGCTTAACCGAGGGTACTGCCGACTCCCACTTACCACCCCAGTGTGGTGAATATGGAGGAATAAAATTCCATTTGATACCTTGATCCGCAAGCGCTTTCGAAACGACGTCATTGTGCTCGCGTGAAGCGAGAAGCTGTACCATTTCGTCTAGTGCACGTTTTGCGCCAACAAAGTTGCGTCCGTTATCGCTATACATTTGGGAGCATTTCCCACGACGAGCCATAAAACGTTTTAATGCCGCCAAGAATGTGTCGGTGCTGAGATCAGTGGCCAGCTCCAGATGAAGAGCTGAAGTAACCATACATACAAACAGGCAAATGTAGCCCTTTTCCTTTCTGGGGTTTCGTCCCTTGTGAACCTTCAACAAGATAGGTCCAGCATAATCGCATCCAGTATGCTCAAATGGAAAGGCTTGTCGCACTCGAACAGCCGGTAAATTGGCCATAAACTGATTTGCTGTGTGATGGCGCTGTCTAAAACAGTTTAAACACTCATGTGTGATACGTCGAATAAGGTTTCGTGCGCCAATGATCCAATATTTCTGGCGAATTATTACAAACATTGCTGAAACTCCTGGATGAAGATTGACCTTATGCTCATGTTTCAGCAGCAATTCCACAAGGCGATGTTGTTTCGGCAAAACTACTGGATGCATGGCATCTGCAGGCAATTGCGACCTTTCCAAACGTCCACCCACACGTACAATTCCATCTTCGTCAGCGAAGGGAGATAGTTTGCTTAAAATTGATCGTCGCTCCAAAGATTGCTTCCTCAAAGGCAGCTGTCTATCGTCATTGAATTGATTTTGTGCCTGTCGTAGGCAAAACTTCCTTGTTCTGGTAACTTCATCGAACTTTAGAGGTCCTGAATATTTAGACTTGCTTGATTTGATTCGATCAACGAAGCGGAATACATATGCGACCACTCAAACCAGTCTGATCGAAGATGATGTCCTTCCGAGTAGTACCTCAAATGGGGAATCCTCAATATCCTTGGAAATGGTTGTCAAGATTTTGGTTTTGAACTCAAGTTCTGATTGTAGAATCGGTCCATGCGTGTATCTTAACATCCTTCTGGCGCAGACCAGACCTTACTGCTTGGAATAAACGAGCTAATAGTAGAGCTCCGCAAAGCTCCAATCGTGGCAACGACTTCTGCTTTAATGGTGACACTCTTGTTTTAGCTGCAATGAGTGCCACTCCGATGCTTCCATCTAGGTGTGTCACACGGTTGTAAATGACAGCAGAGTAAGCCTTTAACGAAGCATCTGAAAATCCATGGAGTTCGTTGTCGTCGGGTTGATTGTCTACAAATCGTGGTATCTTCAAGTTCCTTAACGTGAAAATGTCCTTTCTGAATGTTTGCCATAAGTGTGCTTGCTTCGTTGGCAGTTCCGAGTCCCAATCCAGATTAAGCAGCCATAATTCTTGGAGCAGAATTTTAAACTTGATCACCACTGGCGCCAAAATGCCGAGTGGGTCAAAGATGCGTGCCGCTTCAGATAGCACTTGTCGCTTTGTACATGTCATATGTTCCGATAATGAAACCTTATATGTTAGGACGTCTTCTCCAGGACGCCAATGCAGCCCAAGCACCTTTGCTGCCATCTTTGAGAAATCGATTTCATTTCCCTCGTTGCTGGCAATTCGTTTACTATTCGAGACCCATTTGCTTAGCTCCAATTGTGCCCGTTACATAAGGAGTATCAGCTCTTCCTTAATGTCGAGCAGTTCTTGTTCGTTCATGGCTCCTGTCAGTACGTCATCGACGTAGAAATCATCCAAAAGTATCCTAGCCGCCCTTGGAAACTCGTATTCGTGATCAGTTGCCAGTTGTTCCAGCACTCTAACTGCCAGAAACTGTGCACATGGTTCCTCAGGGTCTTCTCTCCAAAGGATTCGTTGAAAATTCTGATGTTCAGGGGCCACTAAAATCTGTCTGAACATTTTGACGATGTCCGCAGAAAATACGAATCTGTGCATTCGAAAACGCAGACAAACGTTGAAGAGGTTGCGTTGTATACATGGGCCAATGTGAAGTGCGTCGTTAAGAGATCGTCCATCCCGATCTTGAAATGATCCATCGAACACCACCCGCAGCTTGGCGCCTATGACTGGATGGTCTGGCAAATAGAATGACTTCTTACATACGTTTGTGTCTTCGTCTGCAGCTACTTCCTTCATGTGACCCAGCTGGATATACTCTCTCATAAACTGAGTATATTTTAACTTCAAGCTGGATTCCTTCATTAGACGACGCTCGACTGCGTGAAAGCGCGATCTCGCTCCTTGAAATGTATCCGCAAATTGTGGGTTTTGTCGTTTGAAGGGCAAATCGACTATGTATCTTCCATTCGAGTTGCGGTTGTGGGTGCACCGGAAGTGCGTTTCGACCTTTTCATCCTCTTCGTTTACAGTTGTGTGTGATGGAACTTCCTCTAGTTCCCAAAATCTTTGCAATAGTCCATCTATATTAACCGTAGTCAGCAATGACGTAGATGATGTTTGCAATCTTGAAGTGTATACCGATGTGATTACCCATCCAAATATGGTGTTAACTGCAATAGGGTGCCCTTGACCATCGCATAACTTCTCTCCGGTGAGAACTAACCAAATGCAATCATTGCCCAGCAAAATGTCGATTGAGGCGTTAGTTCTGAAGTCAGGGTCAGCCATTTGGTATCCATTAAATACCGACAGTGATGAAGCATCAATGTTTTCACGTGCCAATGGTGAGGTGATCTTTCCTAAAATGTGAGCTTTAATATCGATGCAATGACTCGACACACGAGACATCATCTGGAGAGAGCAGAAACCTCTTGTTATTCCTGCCTTGACGTCTGAGATGCCCGATGTGGCAACTCGAAATGGCGAACGTGCAAGCCCCAACTTCTGTACGCACCGTTCCGAAATGAATGACAAGTCTGAGGCGCTATCCAATAAAATACGGCACGTCAGCAAGGCTCCTTGAGAATTTCGGACGTGTACCAATGCAGTAGGTAGAGTGCTTCTTCGTTGGCCATTTGGCTTACTGGGTCTGGTAACATTCATCATTGCTATCGCTGATGCCGCTGGTGACTCCTCAGAAACCTGGCCTGAGTTGCCTTGGTGTTGCTCTGAGCTATTTCGCTGTGTAGAATGGCCTTCAGAATGCAGCATAGAATGATGGCGACGCTTGCAATACTTGCAAGAAGACTTTGAGCCACAAGCGCTTACTCCATGTCCAGTTCTCAAACAATTAAAACACATATGTTTCTCCTTCGCAAAGGTGTAACGTTGCTTGACAGTCAAGCTCTGGAATTAAGGACAAGCCGACAGTATGTGCTCAGTACTATGACATTTCATACAATTACCTGTAATGGCAAGCATGGTGCGTGCTTGCCTTTTTCCCTTTTCATCCCTCGGTTTGCTCGCTACATGATCGATAACTTGACTGAGCTCAAGGCGATCGCATCGTGAGTCCAAAAACTTGAGCAACTCTTCAATGGTAGGATTTTCGATATCTTGGCTTTTGTCGATCACTGGCAACATCACTGGCTCCGCAAGTCAGAGCGCGTAGCGATGAAGAGTTTTGCCCAACAGCTTTTGGCAATGCGGTGAATGTGTCCATCAGTAAATTCACCAAGTAACGGGGCTTTTCATATCGATCACTCAATGATTTCTATGCAGTGACGTAATTTGCATCCACTACGGGAAAATGCTGGATGAGTATCGCTGCTTCTCCTATGACGCATGACTTCAGGTGATGAAACTTTTGGATATTCGTCAAGGTTGTCTTTCCGTGAATGGTACTCTCAAACAGGTGTTTAAAGGCATGCCATTCCTTGTAATCACCACCGAAGGGCTTAATGTTGACGAAGACGAAGATTGCTGTGGCGAGAGCAATCTCTCAACCAATAGTTGCTGCTGCTCCATTTGACGTTGCTGGTGTTCCATTTGACCCTGCATCTGGAGATGTAGTTGTTGCTGTTGATTTTGCATTTGTTGCAGAATTCCTTGGAAGAGCGAACCCTCGTTACCAGCCGCGCCGATTTCTTCCAACTTGCCAGACGGAGCCAAGGCAGCTCGTAAAGCCTTAAGGCGGGCATTTGCTATTTCATATTTCTCCTCGTATATCCCGAAGTCTTCGGTAGGGTCCACATAACCCTCTAGTTTGTCGTATTTGGCCAATTCCTCGCCTGACTTCACGAACTCTTTCAACGCATTGGACAAAGTTTCCAATTTGGTGTCAATTGTGAAGACGTCGGCATCCTGTGCAGGATTCTCTGCATATCCATATATGCGGGTAATGGTTGTCTTCAATCTCCCTCTGGCCTTTATGAATATTTTCATTTCCCCCATGATGAAATGCCAAGAAATTTTCACTGCTTGTGTGGACCAAAAATTTCAAGAAGCGTGTTTCTCCCAGAGATGTGTTCCCTCACGATCTCGTCGATTATATCGATAACAGATACCGATAGGCGAGTGGCGCCACCGTTTGTCCGCGCTTTTTCCAATAAGCACGCGATTGTCTATTCGATAGTAGGCCAGAACTATCGACTACTAACTTTGAGGTTAACAATTAATTGCAACCACGTTGCAACAAATTATTAAGTAATGAGTAACAAACAAACAATGCCCAACGATCCGGCTCGAAGGACCAAATTATGATGAACAATAAACCACTGTGTTTAATATCTCATAAGAACTTAACTTTATTTTTCTTCAATGTTACTGAACTGTGTCTGCCACTGCCAGAACACGTCTTGATCGTTCGTTTGCTTGCTTATTACTAAATTTTCAATTCTTACGCAACTACGTAGGACATATAGGTTTATAAAGAGTGACAGAGACAGAGCATACCAGACTGGCGCCAGTATATTCTAGAAAACTTAAGAGAAAATACAAAAGCAAAAGCATTGTGAGATGTGCAAGATCACTCATGAGTCTTTGCTTTGCTGCGTATAGCAATGCAAGTTAAATGACAATTGGTTCCTCAACATCCCGCCCCCCCTGAAACTCCGTTTCTGAACCCGGTAGGGCTGCAATCTTTGTGATAGGGCGAGTGACTTCTCCTGATTTGGTGAGAACCTGAACCGCTCTGACGAGGCCATCATCTCCTGTGAACACCTGAGTTACCCGTCCTAAGAGCCATGCTGATGGAGGCGCTTTAGAGTCCTTGATCAGTACAAGATTACCGATCGCAATGTTTGGTAACTTGGTGGTCCATTTCGGGCGCTGTTGTAGCGATGTCAAGTATTCTTGATGCCAACGTTTCCAAAATCCTTGAAGCATTGCTTGAACATGCTGCCAGTAGCTCAATCGATTGGTCGGAATCTGCAAATAGCTGTCTTCAGGAACTGCTGTATACGTTCTGCCAATTAAGAAATGTGCCGGTGACAGGTAAGCAATTTCAGTATCCGATGCTGTGAACAATGGTCGCGAATTAACGACACATTCTATTTGCGAGAGTAGTGTGTGCATCTGCTCAAAGGTGTGGACGTTCGTTCCTATTACACGTCGCAAATGCAGCTTAACCGAGGGTACTGCCGACTCCCACTTACCACCCCAGTGTGGTGAATATGGAGGAATAAAATTCCATTTGATACCTTGATCCGCAAGCGCTTTCGAAACGACGTCATTGTGCTCGCGTGAAGCGAGAAGCTGTACCATTTCGTCTAGTGCACGTTTTGCGCCAACAAAGTTGCGTCCGTTATCGCTATACATTTGGGAGCATTTCCCACGACGAGCCATAAAACGTTTTAATGCCGCCAAGAATGTGTCGGTGCTGAGATCAGTGGCCAGCTCCAGATGAAGAGCTGAAGTAACCATACATACAAACAGGCAAATGTAGCCCTTTTCCTTTCTGGGGTTTCGTCCCTTGTGAACCTTCAACAAGATAGGTCCAGCATAATCGCATCCAGTATGCTCAAATGGAAAGGCTTGTCGCACTCGAACAGCCGGTAAATTGGCCATAAACTGATTTGCTGTGTGATGGCGCTGTCTAAAGCAGTTTAAACACTCATGTGTGATATGTCGAATAAGGTTTCGTGCGCCAATGATCCAATATTTCTGGCGAATTATTACAAACATTGCTGAAACTCCTGGATGAAGATTGACCTTATGCTCATGTTTCAGCAGCAATTCCACAAGGCGATGTTGTTTCGGCAAAACTACTGGATGCATGGCATCTGCAGGCAATTGCGACCTTTCCAAACGTCCACCCACACGTACAATTCCATCTTCGTCAGCGAAGGGAGATAGTTTGCTTAAAATTGATCGTCGCTCCAAAGATTGCTTCCTCAAAGGCAGCTGTCTATCGTCATTGAATTGATTTTGTGCCTGTCGTAGGCAAAACTTCCTTGTTCTGGTAACTTCATCGAACTTTAGAGGTCCTGAATATTTAGACTTGCTTGATTTGATTCGATGAACGAAGCGGAATACATATGCGACCACTCAAACCAGTCTGATCGAAGATGATGTCCTTCCGAGTAGTACCTCAAATGGGGAATTCTCAATATCCTTGGAAATGGTTGTCAAGATTTTGGTTTTGAACTCAAGTTCTGCTGCTGGCTTGAGAATTGAGCAGCAAGTTGGTGGTCTATTCATTGTCTATAGTGTACAGTCGTGCAGCCAAGATGGTCCCTTCCACCATAGATCAAAGTAAATTAAGTCACTCGCTAGCATGCCTCGTGATGCACAATCCGCAGGATTCTCTTTAGTGCTGACATGTCTCCAAGCGCTACGTGGTATGGTCTCTAGTATTTCTGCCGTTCGGTTGGCAACAAATGTTTTAAGTTTACAGGGTTGATGCGAAAGCCATGACAAAACGATTGTAGAATCGGTCCATGCGTGTATCTTAACATCCTTCTGGCGCAGACCAGACCTTACTGCTTGGAATAAACGAGCTAATAGTAGAGCTCCGCAAAGCTCCAATCGTGGCAACGACTTCTGCTTTAATGGTGACACTCTTGTTTTAGCTGCAATGAGTGCCACTCCGATGCTTCCATCTAGGTGTGTCACACGGTTGTAAATGACAGCAGAGTAAGCCTTTAACGAAGCATCTGAAAATCCATGGAGTTCGTTGTCGTCGGGTTGATTGTCTACAAATCGTGGTATCTTCAAGTTCCTTAACGTGAAAATGTCCTTTCTGAATGTTTGCCATAAGTGTGCTTGCTTCGTTGGCAGTTCCGAGTCCCAATCCAGATTAAGCAGCCATAATTCTTGGAGCAGAATTTTAAACTTGATCACCACTGGCGCCAAAATGCCGAGTGGGTCAAAGATGCGTGCCGTGTCAGATAGCACTTGTCGCTTTGTACATGTCATATGTTCCGATAATGAAACCTTATATGTTAGGACGTCTTCTCCAGGACGCCAATGCAGCCCAAGCACCTTTGCTGCCATCTTTGAGAAATCGATTTCATTTCCCTCGTTGCTGGCAATTCGTTTACTATTCGAGACCCATTTGCTTAGCTCCAATTGTGCCCGTTACATAAGGAGTATCAGCTCTTCCTTAATGTCGAGCAGTTCTTGTTCGTTCATGGCTCCTGTCAGTACGTCATCGACGTAGAAATCATCCAAAAGTATCCTAGCCGCCCTTGGAAACTCGTATTCGTGATCAGTTGCCAGTTGTTCCAGCACTCTAACTGCCAGAAACTGTGCACATGGTTCCTCAGGGTCTTCTCTCCAAAGGATTCGTTGAAAATTCTGATGTTCAGGGGCCACTAAAATCTGTCTGAACATTTTGACGATGTCCGCAGAAAATACGAATCTGTGCATTCGAAAACGCAGACAAACGTTGAAGAGGTTGCGTTGTATACATGGGCCAATGTGAAGTGCGTCGTTAAGAGATCGTCCATTCCGATCTTGAAATGATCCATCGAACACCACCCGCAGCTTGGCGCCTATGACTGGATGGTCTGGCAAACAGAATGACTTCTTACATACGTTTGTGTCTTCGTCTGCAGCTACTTCCTTCATGTGACCCAGCTGGATATACTCTCTCATAAACTGAGTATATTTTAACTTCAAGCTGGATTCCTTCATTAGACGACGCTCGACTGCGAGAAAGCGCGATCTCGCTCCTTGAAATGTATCCGCAAATTGTGGGTTTTGTTCCTTGAAGGGCAAATCGACTATGTATCTTCCATTCGAGTTGCGGTTGTGGGTGCACCGGAAGTGCGTTTCGACCTTTTCATCCTCTTCGTTTACAGTTGTGTGTGATGGAACTTCCTCTAGTTCCCAAAATCTTTGCAATAGTCCATCTATATTAACCGTAGTCAGCAATGACGTAGATGATGTTTGCAATCTTGAAGTGTATACCGATGTGATTACCCATCACATAACTTCTCTCCGGTGAGAACTAACCAAATGCAATCATTGCCCAGCAAAATGTCGATTGAGGCGTTAGTTCTGAAGTCAGGGTCAGCCATTTGGTATCCATTAAATACCGACAGTGATGAAGCATCAATGTTTTCACGTGCCAATGGTGAGGTGATCTTTCCTAAAATGTGAGCTTTAATATCGATGCAATGACTCGACACACGAGACATCATCTGGAGAGAGCAGAAACCTCTGGTTATTCCTGCCTTGACGTCTGAGATGCCCGATGTGGCAACTCGAAATGGCGAACGTGCAAGCCCCAACGTCTGTACGCACCGTTCCGAAATGAATGACAAGTCTGAGGCGCTATCCAATAAAATACGGCACGTCAGCAAGGCTCCTTGAGAATTTCGGACGTGTACCAATGCAGTAGGTAGAGTGCTTCTTCGTTGGCCATTTGGCTTACTGGGTCTGGTAACATTCATCATTGCTATCGCTGATGCCGCTGGTGACTCCTCAGAAACCTGGCCTGAGTTGCCTTGGTGTTGCTCTGAGCTATTTCGCTGTGTAGAATGGCCTTCAGAATGCAGCATAGAATGATGGCGACGCTTGCAATACTTGCAAGAAGACTTCGAGCCACAAGCGCTTACTCCATGTCCAGTTCTCAAACAATTAAAACACATATGTTTCTCCTTCGCAAAGGTGTAACGTTGCTTGACAGTCAAGCTCTGGAATTGAGGACAAGCCGACAGTATGTGCTCAGTACTATGACATTTCATACAATTACCTGTAATGGCAAGCATGGTGCGTACTTGCCTTTTTCCTTTTTCATCCCTCGGTTTGCTCGCTGCATGATCGACCACTTGACTGAGCTCAAGGCGATCGCATCGTGAGTCCAAAAACTTGAGCAACTCTTCAATGGTAGGATTTTCAATATCCTGGCTTTTGTCGATCCATTCACGTCGGGTAGCCTCATCAACCTTGTTGATGAGCAAGTATATGAGCCAACAGTCACGGCCCGTTTGTCCAGAAGCGTCTAAAGCCCGAATAACATCACTGGCTCCGCAAGTCAGAGCGCGTAGCGATGATGAGTTTTGCCCAACAGCTTTTGGCAATGCGGTGAATGTGTCCATCAGTAAATACACCAAGTAACGGGGCTTTTCATATCGATCACTCAATGATTTCCATGCAGTGTCGTAATTTGCACCACTACGGGCAAATGCTGGACGAGTATCGCTGCTTCTCCTATGACGCATGACTTCATGTGATGAAACTTTTGGATATTCGTCAAAGTTGTCTTTCCGTCAATGGTACTCTCAAACAGGTCTTTAAAGGCATGCCATTCCTTGTAATCTCCACCGAAGGGCTTGATGTTGATTTTCGGTAACTCACAATCTCTTGGTGCCGCTGTTGCAACCGACTGTGACCCTGACGAAGACGAAGATTGCTGTGGCGAGAGCAATCTCTCAACCAATAGTTGCTGCTGCTCCATTTGTCGTTGCTGGTGTTCCATTTGACCCTGCATCTGGAGTTGTAGTTGTTGCTGTTGATTCTGCATTTGTTGCAGAATTCCTTGGAAGAGCGAACCATCGTTACCAGCCGCGCCGATTTCTTCCAACTTGCCAGACGGAGCCAAGGCAGCTCGTAAAGCCTTAAGGCGGGCATTTGCTATTTCATATTTCTCCTCGTATATCCCGAAGTCTTCGGTAGGGTCCACATAACCCTCTAGTTTGTCGTATTTGGCCAATTCGTCGCCAGACTTCACGAACTCGTTCCACGCATTGGACAAAGTTTCCAATTTGGTGTCAATTTCGAAGACGTCGGCATCCTGTGCAGGATTCTCTGCATATCCATATATGCGGGTAATGGTTGTCTTCAATCTTCCTCTGGCCTTTATGAATATTTTCATTTCCTCCATGATGAGATGTCAAGAAATTTCCACTGCTTGTGTGGACCAAAAATTTCAAGACGCGTGTTTCTCCCAGAGATGTGTTCCCTCACGATCTCGTCGATTATATCGATAACAGATACCGATAGGCGAGTGGCGCCACCGTTTGTCCGCGCTTTTTCCAATAAGCACGCGATTGTCTATTCGATAGTAGGCCAGAACTATCGACTACTAACTTTGAGGTTAACAATTAATTGCAACCACGTTGCAACAAATTATTAAGCAATGAGTAACAAACAAACAATGCCCAACGATCCGGCTCGAAGGACCAAATTATGATGAACAATAAACCACTGTGTTTAATATCTCATAAGAACTTAACTTTATTTTTTCTTCAATGTTACTGAACTGTGTCTGCCACTGCCAGAACACGTCTTGATCGTTCGTTTGCTTGCTTATTACTAAATTTTCAATTCTTACGCAACTACGCAGGTCATATAGGGGACCAGAGCGACTAATAGACAGCCCGGCTCAATGGTCTTGTGAACGGGACCATTGAGCGACAATTGTCCCTCTAGGTACTGTGAAATTTTTCGCTCTGGTCGCCGCCGACTGGAGGGACAATATCGCTAGTTTGTCAGAGGGACCAGAGGGACATTTTCCAAAGTTTGTCCTAGAGACGAGAACGACAATATCGCTAGATTATCCTAGGGACGAAAGCGACATTATCGCCAGATTGTCCTAGGGACTAGAAGGACAATATCCCCATTTTGTCCTATGGACTAGAAGGACAATTCAAAATACATAAAAAAATATAAAATAATTGAATTTATTTTATTTTACGTATTTTTTATTAAGCTTATTTAACAGCTGCTGCTTCAATTTTCAATTTTTTGTTTTGTTGTCCATATTTTAAGCTCAGGCCATTGCATTCTTAAGCCCAACTTCCGGAGGCTGCCCCGGGAAAGTGTTTTAAACTGCTTCTGGAATAGAAAAATTTAAGATATTAGAAATGAAATGAATTATAATATCAAAACTAACGTTTTCAGTAATTAATGTACTTACCGAGAAGAATATTCAAAGCCTTAAGATAGGTTCCAAGGCTCAACTTTTTGTATTTCTTGTCCAGGTTGTGCCTCTTCACAAGAGAGAGTTGTCTCCAGCTACTTGAGAGGTCTGCAAATATAAAAAAAAATTAAAATTTTGTGCTTTTCATACAACAGCTGTGTACTTACTAGCTTTTATGAATTTCCGACGTAATGCTGTTCTTGAAGTCAATTATTTCTAAACCAGTTGCTAATGTTTTTTTTTGTGAGAAAAAAAATTAAATTATTACAAAATAAAAAAAAAAATTTTATCTTTTGGCACAGCCCGGGGTCGAACTCGCATTTAATTTTGTTGGCAAAATACTTTGTATTCCTTTCACTCTCTGTACTCATATTTTCTTACTCTTTTGATTAGCATTCGATTATAAATAATGTTGAGGAACCAATTGTCATTTAACTTGCATTGCTATACGCAGCAAAGCAAAGACTCATGAATGATCTTGCACATCTCACAATGCTTTTGTTTTTGTATTTTCTCTTAAGTTTTCTAGAATATACTGGCGCCAGTCTGGTATGCTCTGTCTCTGTCACTCTTTATAAACCTATATTTCCTACGTAGTTGCTTAAGAATTGAAAATTTAGTAATAAGCAAGCAAACGAACGATCAAGACGTGTTCTGGCAGTGGCAGACACAGTTCAGTAACAATTGAAGTAAAAATAAAGTTAAGTTCTTATGAGATATTAAACACAGTGGTTTATTGTTCATCAAATAATGCTATTAATTTAATTTAATACTTTGCCAACAAAATTACTATTCACTATTTGTGTATATTATAGATAATATTTAAGTAGCACTTACCTTTATTTATATCAAAAATCAATTAGAAATCACTAATACTTTTTCACTGCCGTCGGCTAACCTCAGCATGAAAAACGCTGGCAGAATTTTTCTCTGCCGACGTCTGTGGCTAGGACAATTGGGCGACATTGTTAACGGCGACAATTTGGTACTAAAGGGTACAGACATATGTATGTATGTATGCGTAGTTATATAAAATTTATGTGAAATCCATATTGATAGGAAATAAAACGACTTAACAGGTTTAATTAGTTTATGGTTTCCATTTAAACACATTTTGTATTGGATTTCAATTTAGTCGTTATTAAATTGATGTTATAATATACACATGTATGTGTAGTTTAATAGAAAATATAATTAATCGGCATATATTCTGAGTATTACTGATTTATATACAAACTAATGAATGAGTTTGCTTTATCAGCCATTTATTTATTTGTTGAGTTTCACTTTCGTAAAGAATATTATAAAATTGCCCAGATGTTTTGTATATTATATATATTCCTGATCAGCGTAAGAAGCTGAGACGACAAAATTATGACAGCCAACTACTAAAATGAAATATGTTATTTTAGTTTTTTATTTTTTTGGTTTTTATAATTTGTTTAAAGGGAGTAAAAATATCTCCTTTCTCTCATTTTTCAAATGCTTTTGATCGAATTGACTGTAATTCAGATATTTGCTTCTTGAAATATAGTTAGTAACTTTTCAAATGTTTTAGTCGTATTGCTAATATTGTCATTTTCCAAACACTTTTTTCCCCAACCTTAAAAAATTCCTTATATAATTTTCATTTTGAATATATGTATGTACGTATGTGCTTACCTTTTGAGTAGTTGGCAATTTCCACTCACCTTTCACTATTTACTTGGAGCCTTGAAGAATAACCTCAAGAATCGTATTATTTTTATGTTGGATCGTTTCAGCTCATTAAAGTTCATATACCCGAATTATCGCTTAATATTAAAGAAAAAACAAATAAATGTATATATGTGACCTAAACCCAAAATCTGATATTTAAGCAAACTATTAGAACAATTTTATAATCTTCTCCGCTCTAATAGCGCTAATGACGCTTCTTTATTTACCGGAGGTTGCCGCACCACAAATTTTCAGCGTTGCCCATAATTTCTCATAAGCTGCCACTGATGGGCAGCACTTACACTTTAGACTTGCACTTTGCACATTTTTAAGGAATTAAAGAAGTTTTTTTTTTTTACAAGTTTAATTTTTGTTATTATAAATTTACAGTATCTAATAACTAATTTGTATATATTTCCTAATATACCGCCTAAAACAGGTGGTATGTCCTTTATTTAATAAACTTTTTTAACATTTAAGTGAATACATATGTGTATACAGTATATGTATGTATACATATGTATGTATGTATGTGAATGTATTTGTCTGGCGTGGCAGACAGCGTGGCGTCGCTCAGCAATTTAACACATGTTTTGCGATTTCTTCTTTTTTTTTTATTACAGTTCAACCCAAGGTAATCTAAAATATGTATGTAAGTATTTAGCCACATTTAAAATTCATACATTAACTTCTTACAGCAAAGACGTCCAACTAGGACACTTCAGAATGGAAAAGCTGCCGGTAAGTAAAACTTACCTTGAGGTGTCTTAAATAAATGTATTTATTCCTTTATTTATTTTAGCAGATTTAGTTCCCCAACCACCACAAACGTCTGAATCAACTCCAAACTTGACACCACAAGAAAAAAATGTATGTAACTAAATTGTCCAATTAAAAGACTTCAAATTCTTTAAATTGTTTTTTCAGATTTCTTCAACGGCTCGCAGTGCTTGGGGTAAATGTTTCTTAATCTTGAAATAAATTTGTTGTACAAAAAATAATCCAATATAATTATGTTTTGTAGAAAAGAATTTTAACGTATTTGGTCCAATAGTCGAAAAAAATGGATTTACTCGCAACCTTAAGGCGGATAGGACTATATGTGGTTTTCCACGTAATCGACAATTGGTATTTCTTGTTCAATTTGGTGAAATCGAGGAAGTTGTGACCCAACCTGATATGAAAAAATATGCACCACAGCTTCTAATTGATTTTTATAATGGAAATTTAGATGATGGTCCACTTGACAATTGCAAAAGTGAGTGCAATTGTTTCCTTTGTATATATGTATATATAATTTGAGTTTATTTGATGGAAACTAATGCCTATTAAAGGCAACGACAACTTAAAGACGCTGCTGCTGTCAAAGAGATTATCGAATTTTGGAGCACCTTTCGGCAGACAGCATTAGGACTCAGATTAAGACACGTTGACAATCACGACTTAGACGTCGGCAACACGCCCACACGTTCAATACAAATAAATCAGACAAAGCATCTAAATCTAAATTGTATCGCATTGTGGCACACACACAGAGCAATCCCTCCGCCCCTTTCCACAACTACAATATGTATTTGAGCACATCCTCCAGTAGAGCACATCGATCGAATAAAGGAATCAAGTTGAAGTAGGTGATGAGAGAGACAGTATACCTTCCAATTGGCTACCATGTTGATATCGTAACGATTTCGTGGCAGTTACTACAAATTCACTCCTTTTTTTCCTATTTTTGTTGTATAGTAAACAACCTGCCACAATTTCCCTCTATTGAAAATGGCAACGGATTGCGGTTCTGTCTGCCACAACTGATAAATAAAAAGAGAAATATGCTGACAGCTCTTATTTACAGAGTGTTGAAT
Source organism: Drosophila willistoni (assembly GCF_018902025.1). Lineage (NCBI taxonomy): Eukaryota > Metazoa > Arthropoda > Insecta > Diptera > Drosophilidae > Drosophila > Drosophila willistoni. Next base: position 45,227 of record NW_025814540.1, on the reverse strand, counting down.
GAAATAAGTAAAACCCCAATTTTGTTTATACAATTTTGTTTATATCACTTAAAAAAGCTATTTCAAAAATTTCCTTATTTTAGAGACTAAAGAAAGAAGCTGAGTTAAAATTACTTCCATACATTCACTTTTATTGTAAATTATATAGATATGACTTAAATTCGATATATATAACGGACTTTTGTGATTACTCCATACAATTTCTGTTTTGTTGTGAAAAGTGATTCCTTTTGTTAAATTTTCTGATGCTTTTTGCAAGCAGTCTTATCTCTACTTATGAAATTATTAACCTTATCGATTATTTATATTCAGCTCATTTTATACTGAAAACTTTGCTGATTACAGGGAAAATGCACAAAAATTATGAATCAATTTTCCTCTCAACTTTTCCACTTTTCCACCTAAAGCGAACTTGCATAAGTAGGCACTAAAGCGCAAAATGGCAAATAAGAGAGGATTTTTGTTTTTGTTGTTTTTTAGTTTTTAAGTACAGAGAAAATATAGTCAATTTATCTAAAGTAAAGTTTACATAATTCATGCAAAATGGATGAAAGTGAACAAATATATATATTGCTTACCAGAAGAACTTTTCAAATTGATATATTAATACATTTTGTTGTAAATTTTTAAAGGCAAACACCCTTTTACTTTATTTTTAAATTTCATATTTTTCTAGTGTATCACAATATCAAAGATTTTAAATGTCAGTCAGATTTTTCAATGTAGTACCTGCGTTCAGGGTAGTTTGTCTATTCGTTTTTAGTATTCAATAAGATTCAGTTCGTGTAGGTTTCACTAGTTGTACAAAAAAACACAGATTCAAAAAAGGAATACATTTTTTTTTTTTATTTTCTACGGCTTTTGCACATCATGGACTTCCCGATTAATATAATGTATGCTAACCCCATTTACACGCAAAATTTTTTCAGAATTCATCAAAACCCAATTTATCTACATCCAAATAATTTAAACAGTTCGGCTAGTGCTTTCGGTTCTTTTGGCGACATATATAGGTTCGAGGATGGCAGCGGAAATGCGAGTGGTCCATTTTTATTTGGCAGAAGCAGCTACTGTGGATTCGGCAGAGTTCAAGGTCAAGGGCTAGACCAGAACGAAACTGAAGAAGGCGGCGTTGGTGGACATCGTGACATGGGTAGACGCCACAGTGTGACCACAATGGTCATAATATTGAGCTCGAGGTCAAGTCGTTTCGGGTTAGCCGAAATGAACATAAATGTGGTTCAGCCATCGGTGGATATTGGTGAACAGCGACAACAATAATATCATCAACAACAGACTGGCATATCCGTGAGCTTCAGTATGTTATTGGCCAGGAGTTTGACAGAGGAACCGACACGTATGAATCCAAATATATTACCGTCCGTTGATGGTGTCCCGTTCATTATGCTCGGGCAAGAGCGATTCGAACTGGAACCAGAGACGATCTTTGTGCTGGGCATGCGTCTGAGTGTGACGAAAAATTATATTCTTATGTTCTTTAGTTCCGTGGGAATGATCGCTGTCGACCATACGAGTAAACCAAGGATGTTTGTGTACAAAAATAAGCAAAATGGACGATCAAAGGGTGAGTCGACCATTACATATATAAGTCCTTTCATGGCGGAAATGGCCATTAGATGCCTGAATGGCAGCAAATTTAAGGGAGAAACTATAACGGTTGTACCGGCATATCTATCAACGCGCAAGGGTCGTGGCATCCGCTATAGATATCCTCGAGAGTTCGCTCCATCGAACAATCGGGAACACCAACAGGTTCGGCAGCAGCAGAATCGTCAACGTCGACCCCGTAAATGGAGACCGGCTCGTGACAATTGGTATTGCATGTTCTGCCGCAACAGCAATTTTGTTTGGCGCTCCAATTGCAATCGTTGCAAGGCCAGCAAATCGGAGTATGCAGCCGAACCCCTTTTCAGTGGTTCACCATCTTTCATGAGGGTGGCTCGCCGTTAGCGCATTCATAAGAACGACTGGGAATGCTGCTACTGTTTCAATAAGAATTTCTGGTATCGTCAGAGATGTAATCGTTGTCATGCTCCCAAGGCTGTTGATACGCCAAAACCCGTCACCCCACCCCGATCGGACAAATGGGAATTGAAGCTTGGCAGTGATTAGGGAGGGTCCAATACCACTGAGTGTATTCAAAATTTACAAGTGTTATATGCAAGTTATAGTTATCAACTATCAATGCAGATTGGCAACGGTTTGGCGTTCTCACAGGCAAGCCAAATCCGTATGCATCATGAATGGAAAGAATATCCAAATTCTTTGTGAAGTGAATCCATTTACAATAAATGATTTCATATATTCACACATTAATAACTTTCCTAACAATAAATGTATAAAGAGAGTATTACTTCTCAAGTCAAGTAACTTGTACCTTGTGTAATTATTTAACTTCCAAATCATAGAAACATTTCATAAATTGCAGACTAATGTGGCCGAAATGGCCAAGTTTCAAGGATAGTTGCAGGTTGCGCATTAATTAGTGAAGTGAAAGTGCGTTATAATGTGGTCAATGCCTCGCACAGCAGAGATTTTGGTTTAAATGAAGGATGCCAAACATTTAGTAGAGATTCATAAGTGTTCTAAGTTCTTCTGCACTTATTAATTTCTAAGAATCAATATCACTTTGGTATGTATTTAAATGGCACTTAATACTAGTTGTTGCTGTTGCTAATTATTTTTTTATTCGACTTCATTAGTTAGCAGAAACTAAGTTAGTTGTGGTTAAAACAATGTTGACTGGCACCTGGCACGGGCCACAGCCACATTAGTCTACTTAATCCGTAATTCAGATAACTGAATATTTAAACTCCAGCACAGAAAAAGAAACGACTCTGAATTCTAATCGTTTAATGAATTTATTTACTTGCCTTTACTTATCTCCCTCACCTTTTTCGCATTGAAGTTAACTGCAGTCAGTGGCCCTGTGGCCAACCACTTGAATCTGTCCCACACAAACCGCTGGCAGCATGAACCTTTCTTATACCCCACACTCCCACCTTTTCGCTTCTTGGTAAACTTGCTCAGTTTGTTGTGTGATTTAATCAAAGTTTGCAGTAGGAGCCAAATCTTGCCCTAGCTAGCGAGTTGTGCATTTGCCTGGCACACCCGCACCCAGACTTGCAGTTGTGGCTGAAAAGGGAATGAGAGTTTGTAGCTGTTGTGAATTTACTTTGCACTTTCTTCCACACGGCCGAAGTTGGCAGCTGCTGCTGCTGGATGGACTTGGTCTTGAAAGTCGGCTCTTGTTCTCGCCTGCAGGATATTTGCGTAGCTGTACCTGCAGTTAGCCGCAGCCCTCCTGTCCGCATCTCAGCTTTTTGTGTGTGTGTGTGTGTGTGCAACAGTGTCACACTTCAATGCCTTCAACCCACCACTCCCTTCATCGGTGCCATCTGCTGGGGATGCCGCTTTAAGTGTCAGCAGGAAAGTAAAATGCAATAAACACCATTAGCCAGAACGACTGCGCTCCATGACCGAGTCCAGGACCAGGACGAAGGTCTTTCGTCTTTACCAAAGTGTAACAGAAGAAAGCCAGGTCAACAATCCAGGTAGAAAGGGAGGCACAGGCACCGGCAAGACAACAAAAAGCAGCAACAAAATGCGAAAGTAAAGCGAAAATCAACTTAACTGAATTGAATGAAAAAGTTTTAAGCTGCGGGTGCCATAAACTCTGAATGCGGTTCAGTTCAATATCTTCCTGTCCAACAATGAGAGCAAACCAAAGCGGGGGGAGATGGGAATGCGATGCATTCATGGGTGTAGCAAAGGAACTGGTGTCTGAAGACTTGGACTAAATAACTTGTTTTCTGATACCAAAGTTGAGGTATATTTTAATGGAACCTTTTAGAAATTCCGTTTTGTTAATTATTTTTACAAATTTAAAGACTAAAATTAATATATCTATCGTTATTTTTTCATTAACAAGTGCCATAACAATTATTGAACTAATTCTCTTTTTAATCTTCTTTAGCTATTACTGAAGGTCCATTGGTTAGCTGTCCTAGCACTCCTAGCAGTGTTACTCCTAGAAAGCCTGTAGGTCGTAAAAACCATTCAGAATATCGTCTCAGAGATGGAACTTGAGTTCAAATCAAATATGTATTTGACCCCAGAAAAGTTGTAACGATCCTTTTTCGTCCTTCAGGATAATTTCAATCTTTAGGGCGAGGTTCGGCACAACAAATTTTAATTTGTGCCCCAGTGAAATCACGACACAATAATTTATGTATATATAAATGTATGTTGGAGTTTATTTCTATATTTTGAGTTTCTTTTGGTTAAATGTTTATATAAATCATATAACTGCTTCAGACTTTTGGTTAAATGTTTAGATACGATTTTACACTGATTCGGGTTGATGCTTGTATTGACTGTGTACTTGTTGTAACTGTATTTAGATTTTGTTGTTGTTTAAAGAGTCTATAAGGTTACTCGTAAGGCCTTATAACTCGATGACTTGCTCGTACTTGTAGATTGCTAGGCGCCAAATATTCTTAAGGTTACTCGTAAGGCCAAAAGATATTCGTTGCTTCGCTTGATCGCTGATCAGGACTCGATGACTTGATTGCTTGATCTCGACTCGACGACTTGATAAATGCCCTGACTTGCTGCTCGCCTTATATAGGCCTCCTGGGCCTCCAGAATCACTTGGTGTGATACCGCTATACAGCCGGTGATTTTCCATCGGCCCATCGCTTTCATCCACGCTGTTGCTATGCGTGGTGAAAGTCCAGTACAAGTCCTTTGCGCAGCCGCATCCACTTTCTGGCTGCTGCGCGCCCATTAAATTCCTGTCCTTGTTCCTACGCTCTGCCCAAATAGCGCCTCTGTTGCTATGCGGGCTTACATCCTTTTCTGGTTTAGTTCTCTGAGTTATTCGCCTCGTAGACAGGGCTTCCCCAATACCCCATTCCCCCTTTCTTCGGCTTGCACATACCCCCCTTTGCCCATCGAACTTGATCGACGATATTGGCTTTGCTTGATATGCACACAGCCCCCCCACTATCACCCGTTGAACATGCTTCGCCCTCACTTTGGCTCTTCTTTGTCTCTCTGCTTGTTCAGTCTCATAGAGCGCGCTCCATCCACCGGTACCCTGCGACTGTATTGCTGCATTCTCAGCTCTCCATGCATACTCTCTCTTAATCGGTCCATGCCCTCTTGTGATTGGAGCAGAGGTAGGCGCCCATAGCCCGTGCGGGCACTTTTACTCGGCAATTGCTCGTGTGGCCGTCTGTGTGCATGCCGATGTGAGCACGAAGTACAAGTTGAGAGCGTAAAAAAACAGCTAGTGTCGCACAGACTTTTGACGAAAGCAGTACTATGTCGCTTTGTTACGCAGCTACACGCAGAAAAATTAATGCTTCACTTTCTTACATGGCAACTTTAAAAATATTTTGCCATTATTTATATTTTGTCCCTATAGGGTAAAAAGTATATTATAATATAAGCGAACATGCATAATGTAACATAAATGTAAGACATATGTACATGTATGCACATATATGTATAGTATGAAAAAAATATATATAATAGCCGATACAAAATATGCATTTTTCTAATATATGTTCCTCACAAAGTGTCAACAGTTGGCTGAGAAATTGCAGCTAACTGATCGTCAGGTAAGTTTAACTATAAGCATCAAAACAATGCATATATAAGATAATAATTGAATGTTTCATTTGTTGCAGCTCAAGGCCTGGTTTTCAAACCGTCGTACAAAGGTTAGAAAACTTTCCATGGCTCAGGAAGAACCCATAAATTAGGATGCGTTTCAAATCTCCAACAACGCCCGTGGCTAAAAATGGCCGAGCATATAAGATGCAGGTCAGAAATCAGTCGGGGCCATTTGAAACTCCGGTTTGCCTTCAAATTCAACAAATACATACATATATAGTTTTACATGATTTTTCTTTGTTTCCATTACCATTTGATATCGTTCACATTCAATTACCACACAACTTTTCACATTGAACAAGAACAATTTATTTATCACGAATTATGCATCATTTAAATGAAAGAATAATTTCCATTGAAATAATATTAATCGCATTAAGTATACGCCACTTGAACGGAATTGCCAATTAATTGCTACATAATCCCACAGCATGTCAATATACACTAGGCGGCATAAATATTTTGACGAAATCGTTTTGTGCCTCTTGAAGCTGTCCATGCGTAGTACAGTTAAATAACAATGAATGTCAAAACAAAGAATCTGTTAACAGCTATGTGCATGCAAAATTTTAAGTTCTTTAGCTTTTGCATTCTCTTTCTGCTTATAAGAATGCAAGCGAACATCAAATTTCTGCGTGGCATAAGTATTTTGACGAAATCATTTTGCACATGTGATTTCAGTTTTGATCGCGTTTGAACCAAAAGTCGTATGTATTTAAATTTAATAAATATTTAAGATACTGAAAAAATAAAAATTTAGAAAGGCATATTGTAAACCATGGGTAAAACGGCTGAATTAAGTTTGGAGGTTAGATCGGCAATGGTGGCTAAGTTTCACGCCGGAAAAAAAATAGTGGACATTGCCAAGAGTACCAGGTGTCTCGACAAACGGTGCACTACCAAATAAATAAGGACAAAAAGTATAACTCGTTGAAAAATTTAAAAAGAACAGGCGCAAAACGTGTAACATGCGCAAAACGTGTAACATGCGCTTGTCTTTCAAAATTTGAAAACTCAAGAGAAAATAGTTAATCGTGGAAACAGCCCATTTAGCTTGTTTTTAGTACCCGAATCAGTACATAGTGTTATCGATAATTTATGATCTTACGTATTCACGTAAGTCGTCACGTATCGATCGGTGAGATATCGGCTTAAAGCTCAGCTCTAGATTAAAGAATATTGGCGAAAGGAAAATTAAAAGATTAAAATACGCGTGGCCTCGTTCTTTCTTAACTCAAGTCCCAAAGGAGACGGAGGTGCTACAATCCTCGCTGCCAACTTCACGGCAATCTTTGCTGCACCCACCGCGTGTATCGTGCAAGAAAAAATATAACCCTTTCAATTGCATCCTTCATAGGATTGCCCAACAAAACACCCAACTTGGTTCTGGTGTAGTTTCTGGTAGTGCATTGGAGAGAATATCCGCGGAGCGCCTGTGATTTGTCGCAGAATTAATTCCGCGTCGTTTTATTTTGTAACGTTTTGGCTATCGCCGCTCCAATCGGAATAAATTTATTCCAAAATTTTTGTGGCTGTGGTGTCGCTCTCCATAGGGTAAATATATATATAATTGTTTGACGTGTAGCTTATTAACCTGTTCCTACTAGGGACAGGCACAACAAGTACGTAGCAGATTACCCCTGAGTGGTAGGCCGCCAAGTCTGATTTTTCAACTGAGGAAAGAGGACTCAGTCTCAATGAATTAACGAAACTTTGAAGGAAGTTTTAACCTTAAGTTTGTGCCTTTCTGTCCATTTTTGACCGGACTCTTTTCGAAAAAGAGCATGTGGTTTTGTGCAGTGCAGCGTAAAAAAATCAGAATGGGTGCAAGCGTTTAAAAGCCCTTTCAAATTTAATTGGAGAGAATATCCGCGGAGCGTCTGTGATTTGTCGCAGAATTAATTCCGCGTCGTTTTATTTTGTAACGTTTTGGCTATCGCCGCTCCAATCGGAATAAATTTATTCCAAAATTTTTGTGGCTGTGGTGTCGCTCTCCATAGGGTAAATATATATATAATGCATTCAAGCCTCTCGGTCCTGCCAATGATTATGGCGAGTACTTAACCAAACGAAAAAAAAAACTTGAATCCGTGGAATTCAGGTCTTACTACACGTGTACCCAACGAAGCAGTTGCAACCCATTGGCATGACCTAGGGACGTTCGAAGACAATGTTTTTGTAATACTTAGACATCCAATACTTATAAGAGTTATTTGTTCACAGAGAGAGAGAGAGAGGATACGAATAATGTTAATGTTAATGTGCTTATTCGAAAACGGGTGCTCCCAAACCAAATCAGAGGCTTCTGACTACCTTAAATCATCTTATCTATTTTTGAACAGCCTCCGCTTCGAAAGATCTTTCGCCTCTGGGCTAAAACTGTAAGTCGAATGTTTGATAACCGCATTGCTGCATCGTATATATTATGAAATTGAGGAGAAGATCCAAACGTATTTAAGTTTAAGATTTCAAAGTATAAAGAAAGCTTGAATAGCCCAAAAGAACAAATTCGGTAATCAGTAACCGGTAATTTCGTACTAAACATACTTTAGGGACCTCTACATATTAACTTCATTAATTCTGAATAATATTAAGCTCGTTTGTTTCCGAAAGAGATATTAAAAATGAATTAAATTAGGAAATGAATCCTGCCTTGTTCATAAGTTTAGAAATTAATAAAACTATTGTTCTTTGAAATGAACTCCCTATAATCGTCAAATTTTGGGGAACCATGCAACCGACTGAGAGATAAAAAGAGGCCGTAAGACAGGTTGGAGGGATCCTCAATTCAGACGTGGCCCGAGGATCATGGTAGGGTGGGCGTTCACATGATAGGCCTATAGGATATCATGACATAAACCAACATGTGTGCCTCCTGATACTACATAGTTTAACGTGTTCTTGTTTCTGGTCTCCTCAGGCCTTCTTTCTTTCACATCTAAACCTGTACCGTTATCCCTTGGTGTCCTTAAGTACGCGAATTTAAAATTTTACGTCTGTATCGAATGTGAGTAACTATAGTTCTGGCTAATCTCTATCGTATAGCCCACTCCCAGCCGACCTGACCCTAGCCGAACCTATCGCGTATTCGGCCAGCACGAATATCTGCTCAACACTCCTTGTGAGATTCAACGTTACATGCTACAGATAAGATAACATTTTTGGCGCCCAACGTGGGGCACGATTCGGCTGCCCCAACCAGATGGTAATTTTCTTGCGCTAGTGGTGTTATCTGAACCGCTGGGTTTATGCTATCGGGTAGTATCCCATTTCTCCTGTGTAATTTATGTAATCATAGTAGTGAGTAGTGTTAGTAGTGATTGGAATTATTTAAGTTAAGTACCTCACTTAAATACCCGCACTGACTAAGAAACGCTAATCATTGACTTAGCAATCCTCGTTTGAAAAAAAGCCGTAATCTATTGTTCGTCCCTGGACGCCGAATTAGTGGCCAAGTGCTACCGTCGGACCGGACTCAATTGATATGTCGGTCTTCAAACTGCACCCGTTTGTCTGGTCTTATAAAGAATGAGAGGTTTGTTACCTGGATTCAGCTTTGGTGGATAAATACTACCGACTGCCCGGAATAAATTTTAGAATTCCTGGGACATCAGCATTGGACTGCAAGCCAGGACAGCTGGAGTCAAGTAATGTGGCATTAAGCTACCACTTAGCCGCAATACTGGCCAAGCAGCGCAATGCGAGACAAAAATTTGTTTCCTCGTATGTGCTTCGTCTATGTTTTCAACTATCTATTTTGTAGTATCTTGTGTACATTTAGGCTGACCTTTAACTTTTGCAGACATGGTTGTATGGTTTCCCGGCTTTAGATGAATTTTTCTGATTTACCATAATATTGCATTATACCCATTTTGATAAAGAAAAGTGTTATATATATTTAGATGTACAATAATAATAAGAATATTTCAATCGAAGTTATAGTAAGTTATGTCCGTACTCGATATTTCCGACAGATCTGAAGAAATTAGTAGAAGCTGTGGCATTTGTGTGCGGGAGTTGGACTTCAACGCAGAGTGGATAACCACCCCCTGCAATCATTCATTTCACATTAGTTGCTTTTCGCTTCGCGAAGGAGCTAAAACAGTGTGTCCAGTTTGTCGTACTTTCGTTCAATCCAACGTTACTAATTTGGCGGACGAGTTACTGTTAGCAGGCGGCGGAGACATGCGGATCTTAAGATCATCACGTACCGTTGCAGGATCAACTGAGGCTAACCCAGAATTGGAACCACAGGCCAACACGCCAGAGGCATCCGACTTGCCGTTATCACAAGCAAGCATAGATCAAGTAATAGCCCGAGCCCTTTCCGAAGGCCTTACCCAAATGAATCAGGTGGTAGCTCAATCAATGACTCAGGTCTCCCAAACCTTGTCGCAGACCATGTCTCAGGCTGTAGCCCATATGACCCAGTCTTTAGAGATAACTCTACAACGAGCGGCGTCTAATGGCCCACTACATTCAGAAAACGTAGCATCTCGAGCATCCATCCAACCCTCGGCACAAAGACAGACATTTGAAAAGTTATTTCAAATCCCTCCACGGGAAAGTCAATCCAAGTAAGTCTATGATGAATGGTGGAGCATCGCCAAGTTCCGAATTGCGTGCTGATCGGGTTAGTCAAATAATTACGAATTGGAAAATTCGATATTCAGGACATGCGTCCATAGCGGTAGATGATTTTATATATAGAGTCGAGGCCCTCACAAAACAAACACTCAATAATGATTTAGAACTTGTATCTATCTTTATTTGAAGGAGCTGCTAGCGACTGGTTCTGGAGGTTTCACCGTAGCGTTCCACTAGTGACCGACGGTGAATAAGTCGGTGACGACAACCATGCCTAGATCAACCCCGAAACGGCAGGTTCATGAATTAGAATATTCGGCTACCAATGTAAAATTAGAAACCGACCCGGATATAGATCACGAGGTGGAAATAGCTGCTATTAACTTAATTTGTTGGAATTGCAAAGAAAATGGACATAGATATCAGGATTGCGATACAGAGCGAAAGATATTTTGCTATGGCTACGGTCAACCTGATGCCTACAAACCTACTTGTAATCGATGTAATAATTCAAAAAACGGAGTTCGCCGTGCACTGTCGAAAAGTGCACTCAAACTGAACCCAGTGAACACCCTTTACTCACTACCAACTTTGTCACAACTATTAACTATTCCTATGCACCTACGTGAGTTTAAATCTCCACTATGTGCAAATACTAAAATGATGCGAGGAATTAAGCGATTAATTCAACATAGAAACACACATAAATTAGAGAAAACGGCGGTTTTGGATTCAATAATAGATGATTCCCTTGATTGGCGGCCGTACGCAGATGTGAACCTCTTTGGAAGAGAATTAAAGGGTCTCATGGACACTGGAGCGTCAATTAGTGTAGTGTAGTGTAGTGTAGTGTAGGTGGAAATTTGGCGGCAGAATTGATCAACGAATTGCTACCCCTTAAAACGGTAAAAACCATGGTGCACACAGCAGATGGACAAAAACAAGCTATTCTAGGAAAGACTCTTACCTCTGTTAGCTTTCAAGGAATCGAAAAACCAATAACTCTTTATGTTGTACCACTAACCATAGAACACATAGATGGGACAAACTCATGATTTTTTGATTGCAAACGGTAGCCTAGTCATGAAACCCCAGAGAACTTCGGGAAAACCCGAACGTTCGTACTCTCAATGAGAGCGTAAAGTGGGGAGAGGGCCAAGCAGCTACGAAAATAATTCAGTCTAGCACAGACTACAGAACGACGAAGGCAGGCCTATGTCGCTTGTGATTTCGTTCTGTCTATGTATGTGTACACTCGTCGGTACATGCTGTGGAAAGAATATCAAGAAATATTGGCATCAGCTTTGTATCTATTTAGGCATAGACTTTTGGAGATCCTTTAATTTGTTAAAGGCCTTTTTGGCGCATAAGGGAAAAGAACCAACCGTAGCTTGTATTAATCTCGATAGCGAATTAAATGTGTCATTTTCCGAATCCCAGAAAAAACACTTACTTAAAACCATTCAATTGTTTCCATCCTTCGAGGCAAAAGGATTAGGAAAAACCATCCTTGTACTGGTGCGCAAACCAGGAAAAGTTCGATTATGTATTGACAGTCGAAAACTTAATGAAGTCACGATTAAAAATGCTTATCCTATGCCTTTAATTAGTCGGTTACCGAAAGCAGAATTTATTTCAAGTATCGATCTAAAGGATGCTTATTGGCAAATACCGCTAGCCGCTAGCGACCGCGAGAAAACAGCATTTACCATACCAGGAAGACCTCTCTATCAGTTTACTGTAATGCCCTTCGGTTTGTCAAACGCACCTCAAACAATGTCCAAACTTATGGATCGAGTGATACCACCAAGTTTGCGAAATGAAATTTTTATATACTTAGATGACCTTTTAGTAGTTTCGGAGTCCTTTGAGAGACATATTTCAGTATTATCCGAGTTAGCTAATAGACTAATCCTAGCGGGACTTACAATTAATGTGAGAAAAAGCAGTTTTTGTCTCAAAGAAGTCAAATATCTTGGCCATGTTATTGGTAATGACGGACCCTGATAAGGTGTCAGCGATCCAAGAATTCCCAGTGCCCAAGTCTGTAAAGCAAGTACGTAGGTTTTTAGGTCTCACGGGATGGTATCATAAGTTTATAAAAAATTATGCTGGTATTGCCGCAGCGATTTCCGACACGTTAAAACAAAAACGAAAATTCATTTGGTCTGAAGAAGCACAAAAATCATTTGATCGGTTAAAATATTCTCTGTGTACAGCCCCTGTACTACATAGCCCTAATTTTAACGCTCTTTTTTCTATACACTGTGATGCTAGTCATACAGGTGTGGGAGGTGTACTTATGCAAATCGATAACGAAGAAAATGAAGTGCCAATCGCCTTCATGTCACGAAAACTAAATCAGTGTCAAGGGGCTTATTCCGTAACGGAAAAAGAATGCCTTGCGGCTGTCCTATGTGTAAAAAAATTTCGAGCTTATATTGAGGGTCAAGAATTCTCTATTATTACAGATCACGCGTCCCTAAAATGGTTAATGACGCAAGTTGACTTAAGTTCTAGATTGGCGCGATGGGCACTTAAACTGCAAGGATTCTCATTTAAAATAATGCATAGGAAAGGCTCACAAAATATAGTTCCTGACGCTTTATCCCGAGTACATACTGATGATATATCAGCTATTACCTTAGCGAATGGTTTCGACCTGTCGTCAGACGCCTTCGACGCTGACGAATATAAAGATTTAAAAGCTAAGATTCAATTAAAGCAATCCCAGCTACCCGATGTCAAGGTTATAGACAAATACATTTATCGGCGAACAGAACATGCATCCGGTGATCGAGTAGCGGATGACCTGTGCTGGAATCTTTGGACTCCAAAATCGTTAGTTCTTGATGTGATACAACAAAATCACGAAGACCACTTAGCGGCGCACAGTGGAATAAATAAAACACTGGAGCGGATCAGACGCTATTTTTATTGGCCCAACCTAAAAGGTGCAAATAGAAGCAAACTCGGAAACATAGGGATCTTCGTAGTTCTCGATCACTTCACTAAATTTCCTTTTTTAAAAGCAGTTCGAAAATTTACTGCAGATGCTGTTATTACCTATCTGGAAACAGAATTGTTCCATTGTTTTGGCATTCCGGAAGTAGTTGTGTAGGAAATGAAGTGTCAGGCGGGCATAATCATGGCAATCGAGCAGTAGCTAGTGAGCGAGACAGAACGACACGCAGCGGCCGTACCTATCTGGTCGACTCACTCATTGGCAAATAAAGAGAAGCGTTGATTCATAAAGCACTCGCAATCGTACTCTCGTACAAGTGAACAGAAATTTGTTAAAATTGCATGCATTAACATGTAATACATATACAAACTCAAGGTTGTTGGCGAACGAATTTCACAAGAAGCAACCACTACAATGTATAGTTTGTATACCCTTGCAACTTTTTTGGTAACTCTTTCCTTACCTATAGCCATCAAAGTGGAAAAACGTTTTATCTAAAAAAGCTGTTTCCGAAAGAACGGCCTACAATCTTAGCATAGCAAATAACGACGATATTGATCAAAGTCACTGTTTTCCACCGATCGTTCCTATGGGAGCTATATGATATAGTTACCCAATCTTTATCAAATTCGGCACGAACATTAATAGATATATTAAACTAACAAATATTTAATTTGAAAGCAATCACGTCAAAAATAACGAAGTTATTGACAATAGACACTGTTTTCGAAAGATCGTTCCTATGGGAGCTATATGATGTAGTCACCCGATCTTGATCAAATTTGGCATAGTATTTATATGTGTAATTAACTCACCAATATCAAATTTCATGACAATAGCTCAGAAAATAACGAAGTTATTGAGAAAATCCCTGTTCGTGACTTTGCCGTTTGTATGGGAGCTATATGATATATTGGTCCGATCCGGCTGAATCCGAGATATACAACCCCTGCATTATATACAAGTCTACATGCAAAATTTCAACTCTGTGGCTCTAACGGTCTAGGAGGAGTTTGCGTTGATCCAGACGGACGGACAGACGGACGGACGGACGGACATTGCTATATGAACTCGTCTCGTCATGCTGATCAAGAATATATATACTTTATATGGACGGAGATGCTTCCTTCTATGCGTTGCACACTTCTGACCAAAATTAATATACCCCTTTTTGCAAGGGTATAAAAATAGTGGAAGTTGGTGTGACTGTACGAGAGGCGACGAGTGGACGGTGAGACGGTGAGCGGTCGGACGACGCAAGTAGAGCGTCACTAAGAATTTTGGCGCCGTTTAAAAAAAAAGTCGGCGACTGAAGTTGAGAGCGGCACGAGAACGGTGGTGACTCGAGAGGAAAAGAGAGAGCAGACAGCAGACACGAAGTTGCTGAGAACTAGTGTTTACTGTGGAAGCAGACAGCGGACACAAAGTTGATGATAACCAGTGTCCACTGTGGAAGCAGACAGACGGAGACAGCAGACAGCAGACACGAAGTTGATGATAACCAGTGTTGACTGTGGAAGCAGACAGACGGAGACAGCAGACAGCGGGCACGAAGTTGATGACAACCGGTGCTCACTGTGGAAGCAGACAGACAGAGAGAGCAGACAGCAGACACGAAGTTGATGATAACTAGTGTTTACTGTGGAAGCAGACAGCAGACACGAAGTTGATGATAACCAGTGTTTACTGTGGAAGCAGACAGCAGACACGAAGTTGATGATAACCAGTGTTTACTGTGGAAGCAGACAGCAGACACGAAGTTGATGATAACCAGTGTTTACTGTGGAAGCAGACAGCGGACACGAAGTTGATGATAATTAGTGTTCACTGTGGAAGCAGACAGACAGAGGAAGCAGACAGCGGACACGAAGTTGATGATAATTAGTGTTCACTGTGGAAGCAGACAGACAGAGAGAGCAGACAGAGGGCACGAAGTTGATGAAAATTAGTGTTCACTGTGGAAGCAGACAGACAGAGAGAGCAGACAGAGAGCACAAAGTTGATGATAACTGGTGTTCACTGCACAGAGCACATTTCTAAGAATCGTCTGAGTTTAACCATAACCTACCACAATTTGACCTACACTAACATAGTGTGTTAATTTTGCTAACTCGTAACAAATTTGATTGATTGATACTAACTATACATTAAAATAGCTAACTTGTTAAGCATTATACCGGTAATTGTGTGAAATGGATCGAGGTGATATTCTAACTTTGCGTATTGAAGAGTTGCGCATTAAATTGAGAGAGTTAGGGCTAGAGACTACAGGCCTTAATGCTGAGCTGCAATCGCTAGAAACTGAGAATGACGGGCAGGAGGCAGATTTCGCCTCGGCTAGAACAATTCGAGAAGTCCCGAATACAGATGGGCAAAGGTCATGGTTCACACTAAAAGATGTGGAGGGAAGCGTTTCCGAGTTTTGCGGTTTAGGTTCGATTGATGTTGTACAATGGACTAGGGACCTTTAACCGTACAGTGGAGTCAGTTACAGCTTTTTGTGTATGCAAAACAATTGTTAAAGAGAGCTGCATTGTCGTTTATACGTAGTAAGAGAGATATTTGTAGTTGAGAGTCCTTGAAAGTAGCTTTGAAAAACGAATTCAGAGTGAAGGTTTCATCAGCCGAAGTTCATAGAAGACTAAGCAATCGTCAGTTGAAGAGAGGTGAGAATTTGTATGAGTTTTTGTATTCGTTAATGGAAATCGCAAAGCCGATCGATTTGGATGACGAAAGTTTAATTGAGTATTTCGTAGAAGGTATACCAGACATGAGAGCAAATAAGGCATTATTGTATCAAGCCAGAACAGTGGATGCGTTGAAAGTTCAAATAGAGACGTACTTAAAATCCTATGATCCTAGGAAGTCCTCAAAGAAAACAACATTGGAGTTATCTTTTCACAAGCAAGGTAGAGATAATAGAGAGAAGAGTTCGGTAACAAAAGGTGATCGCAAATGTTTTAAGTGTGGTGATCCTTCACACATGATGAGAGACTGTAACAAGAAAACGTTTACTTGTTTTAAATGTGGCAAAACAGGCCATCGCTCATTTGAATGTAAGGGAAAAGATACCACCATGATAAATTAGTAAAAGCATCAGGTAAATTTACTGATTCGGGTTTGGAGTTGAAAGAAGTAACTTATAAGACGATTAAGTTCAACGGTCTAATTGATACAGGAGCAAATTTGAGTCTCATACGTAAAAGCGTGTTTGTCGAACTTGGAATTAAATCATTAACAGGATATTCGAAGAGCCTTACAGGCATTGGTGGAAGTCATGTGATGACCTTTGGTAGTTTTAGCATAAGTGTCAAGATAGATAGCATTGAGATGGAAGTCGAGTTTCATATCGTTCCTGATGAAGACATGGCATATGAGGCAATTTTGGGTAGAACCATATTAGATCATGTCGATTTGGTTGTTACAAAGAAAGGTACAAAGTTTGTGAGCATCAAGAAAAAAGAATCACTGTGTAACGCGAATAAATCTTGTGCTGAGTTGTTTCAGGAATTTGAAAGTATGTGTATGCACAGTGCAGAACAGAATGAAGTGGAAATCAAGAGTGACTTGTCACATATCAGTGCAGAAATCGCTAGCGAAGTCAAGAAGTTGATTAAAAGTTACAAACCTATCAGAAATACAAACACTCCTATCGAAATGAAGATTGTACTAACAGATGAGTTGCCAGTTTATCAGCATCCAAGGCGTCTAGCAGAGTCTGATCAGAAAATTGTTGATAGTACAGTACAAGAATGGTTGGAGGAGAATATAATAAGGCCAAGTTTTTCTGAATATGCTTCGCCTGTTGTACTTGTAACAAAAAAGAATGGGAAAAAGCGTCTGTGCTGCGATTACAGAAAGCTAAGTTTATAATATATAGCTAGTTTATACTACTCTAGATCTAACAAACGGGGTTTTCCATGTTCCTGTTGAGGAAAAATTTCAGAAGTACACAGCATTCGTAACTCAGAATGGTCAGTATGAATTCCTATATGTACCATTCGGAATTTCGAACTCTCCAGCAGTTTTTACAAGATTTATAATGGCAGTAATGAGAGAATCAGTGAAGAATGGAGATACAGTGGTGTATATGGACGATATAATTATACCAAGTGTTAACGTGAATGATGGTCTAATTAAACTTAAAAGAGTGTTAAAGATAGCTGCGGAAAATGGGTTGGGAATAAACTGGGAAAAATGTCAGATACTGCAGAGTAAAGTAAATTTTTTGGGCTATATAGTTGAAAATGGAAGTATTAAGCCAAGTAAGGAGAAGACTGATGCTGTTTCAAGATTCCCGATCCCACATGATAAGAAGTCAGTTCAAAGATTTTTGGGACTAACATCGTATTTCCGTAGATTTATCGAAGGATACGCTGTAACAGCTAAGCCCTTGACGGACATTTTGCGAAAAGACAAAAAGTTTGAGTTTAAAGAATTGCAAATGGTAGCGTTTGAGCAATTGAAGCTAGCATTGATCAAAGGTCCCGTTTTAAAGTTATACAATCCTAAGCTAGAGACTGAGATTCACATTGATGCCTCGAAACACGGTTTCGGAGCTGCGCTTTTACAGAAAGATTCAGAAGATGGTTTATTTCATCCGGTACAATATATGAGTCGGAAAACTAAACCTTGTGAAGAGAAGTATGATTCGTATGAACTTGAGGTTTTAGCAGTTATTGGAGCATTAATAAAGTGGCGTGTATATGTGCTAGGATTGAGATTTAAGATTGTTACAGATTGTAATGCGTTCACGATGTCAATGAAAAAAAAGAGGTTCCGTTACGTGTAGCACGTTGGGCAATGTACCTACAAGATTTCGACTATCAGATCGAACATCGTTCAGGTTCAAAGATGCGGCATGTGGATGCTTTGAGCCGTTTGTCTTGTTTTCTGCTAACCGACACCATAACCCATAGATTGAGGGAAGCACAGTTGTCAGATGATTGGACTAAATTGATCAGGAGTTTAGTTCAGGAGAAGGGATATGAAGATTTTTACATTGAAAATGAAATATTGTTAAAGGACCCCAATCAAGAACTTATTGTCGTTCCCTCGCAGATGGAAAAAGAAATAATACAGATTGCAGACAAACAAGGACATTTTGGAGCTAAAAAGAATCAAGATATCGTTGAAAAATCGTATTATATTCCAAAATTGAAAGAAAAGGTAGCCCGTGTTGTTGAGTGTTGCGTGGAATGTCTTATTGTTAATGCCAAAACCGGTAAAAAGGAAGGATATTTGATCCCAATAAGCAAAGGAGATCAGCCATTGACGACATATCACATTAATCACGTTGGCCCGATGGAGGTCACAACAAAGCGTTACAATCATATACTTGTTATTGTTGATGGGTTCTCTAAGTTTGTATGGTTGTATTCGACTCGTGGAACAGGAGTCGATGAAGTACTTAGTTGTCTTGAAAAGCAGGCGATAATTTTTGGTAACCCGGTGAGAATAATTTCTGACAGGGGAGCAGCTTTCACATCCAATGCGTTTAAGGAGTATTGTATCAGACAGGATATACAGCACTTACTGATAGCAACAGGTGTACCCCGCGGCAACGGCCAAGTAGAAAGGATGCATAAGATAATAGTTCCAATGATTTCAAAGTTAAGCCAAGAGAATGAGGGAAACTGGTACAAGTATGTTGGTCGTGTGCAACAACTTGTTAATAATACTGCTCCAAGAAGTACAAGAGTTACACCTTTTAAGATTTTGACAGGAATAGAGATGCGTAGTCCTAATGATCCCGAAATAAGAAAGCTGATAACCGATTCGTTAATAGAAGAATTAGACTGTGGTCGTGATGAGATTAGAGCGGAGGTTCGAAAGAATATTAATGATATACAGCAGGAAATGAAAAGGACGTTTGACAAAAACAGGAAATGGGAAAGAAAATACAATTTAAAAGAGTTAGTGGCGATTAAACGTACGCAGTATGGAACAGGTCTAAAATTGAGAGGTAAATACTTAGGACCGTTCGTTATACTGCGATCAAGGCTGTAGCAAAACAGCATGAACGCAACGAAAAAACATATAATTTGAGAAGTTGAGACGTGTCATTTCAACCAGGTCAAGAAGTTTACCGACGTAATTTTCAGTTAACCCTCTAATGCCCAAGAGTGTCTCAAGACACATATCGATACTTTATAAAATCATTGATACTGACCATTTTTTAAACCATTTTGAAGTTAATTTATGTTAAAAAGTTTCATTTGTTTATTCCCAACTTTAATGAAATTCAAATTTTTCAAAATAGTTTGTGTTCATTGTTTGTTACATAATTTTATGACAATCGATAAAAAACTCACGAGCATTAGAGGGTTAAGTAATTTTGCAAAGGGTTTCTCAGCCAAGTTAGCTCCAACGTTTATAAAAGCCAGAGTCCGTCAGCGGATTGGAACCAGTTGTTACGAACTAGAGGATATGCAAGGGAGAATGATAGGGAAATTCCATGCAAAAGACATTAAACAATAGGGCATTTTTTTTATTATTTTCTTTACTCCAAGCGGTATTCCACTTTGATGTTTAACAACCCCCAAAGTGTGATTTTGTCGGGGAGATGTGTAACATGCGCTTGTCTTTCAAAATTTGAAAACTCAACAGAAAATGGTTAATCGTGAAAACAGCCCATTTAGCTTGTTTTTAGTACCCGAATCAGTACATAGTGTTATCGATAATTTATGATCTTACGTATTCAAGTAAGTTGTCACGTATCGATCGGTGAGATATCGGCCTAAAGCTCAGCCCTAGATTAAAGAATATTGGCGAAAGGAAAATTAAAAGATTAAAATACACGTGGCCTCGTTCTTTCTTAACTCAACTCCCAAAGGAGACGGAGGTGCTACAATCCTCGCTGCCAACTTCACGGCAATCTTTGCTGCACCCACCGCGTGTATCGTGCAAGAAAAAATATAACCCTTTCAATTGCATCCTTCATAGAATTGCCCAACAAAACACCCAACTTGGTTCTGTTGTAGTTTCTGGTAGTGCATTGGAGAGAATATCCGCGGAGCGCCTGTGATTTGTCGCAGAAATTAATTCCGCGTCGTTTTTTTTTTGTGGCGTTTTGGCTATCGCCGCTCCAATCGGAATAAATTTATTCCAAAATTTTTGTGGCTGTGGTGTCGCTCTCCATAGGGTAAATATATATATATTTGTTTGACGTGTAGCTTATTAACGTGTTCCTACTAGAGACTGGCACCACAAGTACGTAGCAGATTACCCCTGAGTGGTAGACCGCAAGGTCTGATTTTTCAACTGAGGAAAGAGGACTCAGTCTGAATGAATTAACGAAACTTTGAGCGAAGGAAGTTTTAAGCTTAAGTTTGTGCCTTTCTGTCCATTTTTGACCGGACTCATTCCGAAAAAGAGCACGTGGTTTTCTGCAGTGCAGCGTAAAACAATCAGAATGGGTGCAAGCGTTTAAAAGCCCTTTCAAATTTAATTGTGTCTATGCATTCGAGCCTCTCGGTCCTGCCAATGATTATCGCGAGTACTTAACCAAACGAAAAAAAAAACTTGAATCCGTGGAATTCAGGTCTTACTACACGTGTACCCAACGAAGCAGTTGCAACCCTTTGGCATGACCTAGGGACGTTCGAAGACAATGTTTTTGTAATACTTAGACATCCAATACTTATAAGAGTTATTTGTTCACAGAGAGAGAGAGAGGATACGAATAATGTTAATGTTAATGTGCTTATTCGAAAACGGGTGCTCCCAAACCAAATCAGAGGCTTCTGACTACCTTAAATCATCTTATCTATTTTTGAACAGCCTCCGCTTCGAAAGATCTTTCGCCGCTGGACTAAAACTATAAGTCGAAGCATAAAAGAGTTAAATTATTAATTGATTTGGGTTATTCGCTTTTGGAGCCTTTGAATATGGTGGATGTTGGTGCCATTACCTATACTTGAATTTATTAGGAAATTTAACCGTCTAGTTGTTATTTTTATCCTTTTCTCTCCCGGCATCAGTTTGATATGATTCGATTTTTTTTGGTAAATTTGATTAAATTTGGTTTTTGTAACCTAATCTCAAGATAACGAGTAATATAATTATGTTTGATAACCGCATTGCTGCATCGTATATATTATGAAATTGAGGATAAGATCCAAACTTATTTTTCGACCAGTATTTAGTTTAAGATTTCAAAGTATGAAGATAAGCTTGAATAGCCCAAAAGAACAAATTCGGTAATCAGTAACCGGTAATTTCGTACTAATCATACTTTAGGGACCTCTACATATTAACTTCATTAATTCTGAATAATATTAAGCTCGTTTGTTTCCGAAAGAGATATTAAAAATGAATTAAATTAGGAAATGAATCCTGCCTTGTTCATAAGTTTAGAAATTAATAAAACTATTGTTCTTTGAAATGAACTCCCTATAATCGTTAAATTTTGGGGAACCATGCAACCGACTGAGAAATAAAAAGAGGCCGTAAGACAGGTTGGAGGGATCCACAATTCAGACGTGGCCCGAGGATCATGGTAGGGTGGGCGTTCACATGATAGGCCTATAGGATATCATGACATAAACCAACATGTGTGCCTCCTGATACTACATAGTTTAACGTGTTCTTGTTTCTGGTCTCCTCAGGCCTTCTTTCTTTCACATCTAAACCTGTACCGTTATCCCTTGGTGTCCTTAAGTACGCGAATTTAAAATTTTACGTCTGTATCGAATGTGAGTAACTATAGTTCTGGCTAATCTCTATCGTATAACCCACTCCCAGCCGACCTGACCCTAGCCGAACCTATCGCGTACTCGGCCAGCACTATGAACGAACATCTGCTCAACACTCCTTGTGAGATTCAACGTTACATGCTACAAACGAAAAACTACCCTGACTGATGACCGAGTCCTACTATGGGAATTTAAAAAAAAAGTATTGCTGAAGCCTCAAAAAGCAGCCGATTTGCTTAATTTGACAGCCAATAAGTCAATCAGCAAGAGTCCTCTGACAGTCAGACGTCGCTTGAAAGAAGGAGAGTTCGGAACATTTGTAGCCAAGGACCTGCCTTTCATTTCAAAGGTTAACAAGTTAAAAAGGTTAGCATTTGCAAAGGAGCATATAAACAAACCAAAGGAGTTCTGGAGAAGTGTTTTGTGGACAGATGAAAGCTCCTTTGAGTATAATTCTTCAAAAAAAAAAGTATTTGTAAAGCTGCCCATCGAGCAAAGACAAAAGAGACGGCCCGTTTGTCAAAAAGTGAGCCATGGTGGAGGCTCTGTGATGTTCTGGGGATGTGTGGGATATAATGGACTGGGGGATTTCATTCCCATCTCTGGTTCGATGAACCAAGGCCAATACCTGACCACCCTCAATGAAAATGCCTTTCTCTGGATGTTCCAACGCTAAACTGGCCCCCCCAAAGTCCAGATCTAAATATTATAGAAAACGTTTGTGCTCTTTTTTTGAAGCGCAAGAGAACAGAAGCGTTAAACAAAACCAGAGAAGAAACGATTTCTGAGCTCTCTTCCTTATGGGAAGAGATATCTCCAGAAATCCTTCAAAATTTAGTGGAAAAAGTAATTGAAGCTATACATTTTACTAAGTATAAAGCTAGTTAAATTAATTTTGTTAAGCCTAAAATATGTTTTTTAAGTATGATAGAGCTTGTCAAAATACTTATGCCATACTCTAAAATATTAAATGAATTATAATTTTGTAAAGTTTGTTTCAAAAAAATTTTGTTTTCCTATGTTTAAATTTGTATTAACCATACACAATAAGGAAAATTAAATAATAATTTTCTATAAAGAAATTTAAAAGTTAAACAACAAAATGCGCAACTTTTTCTTCGTCAAAATATTTATGCTGCCTAGTGTATTGTAATCAAGCAGAAATTTGTACTTTAAATTTATAGTTTACACAAAAAAAAAACTGAATACAACAACAACACGACAACAAAATATACAATTTTTATAAAATAAAGTAAAATATAAAAAAAAATAACTATATATATGGAATCGACCAAAAAAACAATGTCTATTCTAACGGTTAGTACAACCAATAATAAGCAGAGGAAGGTTAAGCAAATGTTTCCAAAACGTACGTGTTTCTTGCGGAGCAGCGTTGCGATTAGAAACCGATTGACAGCATTTCGAACCTATCGATTTATGAAAACCAGCCATACCGGAACTCCATATCCAAGATGTGCCGATCCCCTTGATTCCGGAATATTGACGGCACGTCTGGCAGTTGCCAGTAAAATTAAAATCAAAAGTGAAATCATCGGATGATGATGGTGAAGAAATTGAATCGATATCTGATACGATCAATGACTGCAGTATATCCAATTCACTGGATTCAGGTGAACCTAAGATGACATCCTTTGAGGAGCGTCGTAAGTTATTTGATTTGGCCGAATTCACAATTTGCAAGGGTCGCAAATTTTGCGATTCTTTTCAGCATTCCGACGTTGATATCGATGTCTTGTTGGCAAATAGCCGTCAACGTTTGGGCGGCTCAGCTGGTAATTATTCCAACTTTACCCTTACCTCAAATAAATCGCAATCGCTACGTCATTTTAAAGAGATGGAAGCCTTTTGTTTGGCTCGAAATATTCACCTTAACCAAGGCCTTGAATTTGGTATGGCAAAAAAGTTTTAACAAGCCAAGTTTGACTTGGTCGAGTTTCATTTATAAATATATATACACATCAATACATAACTTCATACACACAAGAAACAAGTTAATATAAACGAAAAAGTATCCAAAAAAAAAGAAAACAAAATAAAATATTGCTTTAAAAATTGATGATTGAGCACGACTTCTTTATTCCATAGACTTTGCATGTGTGTCCCAAGTATGAGATGGACTTTTTTTCTAGAATTTCTGTGTCAAAAAGTACTTATTCCATATCCCTTTACCCCCTCCTTTTGTTTGTATAACATCTGTGGTCGAAATATGTAAGGAAAAAAAAAAAATAACATCAACATCAACGCCTTTTCGTTTTTCCGCCTTTTTGTGCTTTTTTCAGCCAGGACAATTCGCAGACATTTCTTTCACTAAAATCCACTCAACTTCACTCACATACACACACACACCCAAGCATATATATACGCATACAAACATATACACACAATGACGAAGTATTCTGCGACAGTTCATTGTACTCTTCTGTTTTTATACTATTGCAAAAGAGAGTTTATTGATTTTGGGGGCGGAAGAATCTTCATCTTTATATAGTTTTCTTATTTTTCATAACTCTCTTCTGGTCTATACAGTGTTAATGACTCTATTATATATCGCCCATAGTAACCAGAGGTGCCGGATTTAATGAATGCCACTTTGTTTGTTATATATTTAAGCTACATATGTGTGCATTTAGTTCTAGTGTTACAAAAATAAAGGAACGATATAAGTTTCTAATTTTAATCAAATAAGCAGGTAATAATTTACAAATTTATTGGCCACTGCCAAAATCTGAAGTCCTGTTCTTTTGCTTTAAGTAATATTGAATTTCGTTTGAAAATACTTTTAGGTAAATATCATAAGCAACATTAAAACGCCTAACTTGATTCTCAAGATCTTTATACTTTATTATAATGACTTCAAGAAGTTTGCTTTAATTTTAGTCATCAGATGGAAATTAAATCGTTTGGTCACTTATACTCTTAACTTTTGATAATTTATTCACTAATGCATTTATATGTCCCTAATTTTTAGCATAACCCAGTTCAACTTAAAACCAAGCCCAGTGTTATACCTGTGGGATTCAGCTTTTTCCCGGACGAGCCTCGCAAGCTGTGGATTTTCAACCTTCACTAAGTCGAAGAGATTTAATTTGCACACACTGGGTTTTATTTTCATCAGCTTTATTGTACTTTTGTATTATTAGTTCATTATTAGTTTATTAGCTTAGTAGTAAAATTATCATTTACTTCACAATGCTTCTCTTTATTTTTGATTTCACTGCTCACACTTCGAGACGCAACTTTACCGGCTCACTCTATTCGACTGACTCTCTTCGGACTGACTGACAACTCCTCACCATCGTATATCGTTTTTAATCGATATTACATCGATACCCGTTCTCACTCGAAATCACCTCAACCATACCGCGATCCTACATTCGGCCATCCGACCTCCAAATTCGCCCCGAATGATGGACACCATTTTTTCATATACTCCGCCACGGTGGTAGTACCCTTCGGACCTTCTCCATCTCCTACTTTCTCAACCGCATAGCGACCATGCCTCATTTTCCGAACAACCCGATAAGGTCCCAAATATTTGCCCTTGAGCTTAAGGCCAGAACCAAACTGCGTCCGCTTGACAGCCACTAACTCGTCAACCTCATATTCACTTGCAGATTTTCGACATTTATTAAACGTTTTACGGTTCTCTTCTTGCATTTTACTTATGTTCCTTTTCGCTGTGTCACGTATTTCGGACTTATTGTTTTGTAACTCAATTAATAACTCTTCTTCCAACATACTCTTTAGTTAATATCTTAAAGGGTGATATTTTCGTGCTTCTAGGTGGTGACGAGTTTATAAACTGTTGCACCCTACCTACGTGCTTATACCATGCTCCGGGATCACTGGCACACAGTTTCGTCAACAATGCTATAACAATCCGATTAACTCGCTCTACTTGCCCGTTTCCTCTCGGAACTCCTGTCGCAATCACTAAATGTTGTATCTTTTGCGACTCGCAATACTCTTTAAAAATGTGAGACGTAAAAGCGCTACCTCGATCACTAACGATCCTCTTTGGATTCCCGAACAACTCAGACTGTTTCTGCAATCTCTCAACAACTTCTTCCGAACCAGTACTTTTCGTCGGATATAACCATACGTATTTCGAAAAAGCATCGACTACTACCAATATGTGGTTATATCGTTTCTTGGTTAACTCCATCGGCCCGACATGGTCTACATGAAAAGTCACTAAGGGCTCATCTCCTTTATCAATAACATTCAAGAAACCTTCCTTTCGACCCTGTTTCGATTCGCTCACGATACATTCCATACACGACCTCACTACTACCTCTACTTTGCTCCACAGACTAGGTATATAATACTCTCTTTCCACTAGATCAACCGTTTTTGTAACTCCGAAGTGCCCTTGTCGATGAGCAACCAATATTATCTCTTGCTCCATGCTAGAAGGTATTACAATAAGCTCCTTAACGGGATCTTTATACAATATTCCATACTGCACGTAATAGTCGGCGTGCGCTCCCTTTTCTAACACTTTCAGAATCGTGCTGATCCATTCATCTTTTCTCTGTGCAAATTGTATTTTACTCTTCAAAGAATCTCCCGACAGTAAACAATATACCCTACTCAATGCGTCGACATGTTTCATCTTTACCCCTGATCTATGCTCAATTTCGAAATTAAAGTCTTGCAAGAATATAGCCCATCGGGCCACCCTTAGCGGAACGTCACGTTTCTTTATCGTCATCGCAAAAGCATTACAATCGGTTACTATCTTTATCTTGATGCCCATCACATATATTCTCCACTTCTTTAATGCTTGAATTATAGCCAGTACCTCTAACTCGTACGAGTGATATTTTTCCTCAGCTGGGGTAGTTCGTCTGCTCATGTACTCTACCGGATGGTATTGTTGATCCTCCGAATCTTTTTGAAGTAAAATCGCGCCGTACCCATACATACTCGCGTCACAATGAACTTCTGTCACACTTCTAGGATTAAAAAGACGCAAAACCGGTGGATTACTCAATCCCGCTTTTAACTGTTCAAAAGATGCTAACTCTTCTATGCCCATTTTAAAAGGTACGTCAGCTCTCAACAAATTTGTCAACGGCCTAGCTATCGTAGCGAAATCCTTCATAAACCTGCGAAAATATGAAGTAAGACCCAAATAACGTTGGACTCCTTTCACATCCCGAGGAACTGGAAAATTCTCAACGGCACTTGTCTTCTCTTTTGACGGTTTGATGGTGCCATTTTCTATGATGTATCCCAAAAAATTGACCTTACGCTGAAGAAATTGGCATTTTTTCCATTTTATCTTTAATCCCGACTCTTCTGCTAAACTTATAACTCTTTTCAATCTGTCAATACCCTCAAACTCATTTTTTGCTGGAATAATAATATCATCCATGTACAACATCAATATGCCTTCATTAATCAACGGTCTCAACATTGCAAAAATATATCTAGTAAACACAGCTGCTGAATTATTAATGCCGAACGGTACAAAATTGAATTCGAATTGCCCATTTTGAGTAACGAACGAAGTAAGTTTCTTTGAGTTTTCTTCAACTGGCACATGAAAATAGCCATTACACAAATCAAGAGTTGTAAACACTCTACCTTCTTGTAGCTTATGTAATACATCATCAATCACTGCCGTCGGAAAATTATCTCTTATAATTTTCTGATTTACTCTTCTATAATCGCAACATAATCTCTTTTCTCCATCTTTCTTCGGTACTAATACAATTGGAGAAGAATACTCAGATACACTATGGCGGATTATTCCTTCTTCTAACCACTCTTTGACCTGTTGATCGACTCTTTTCTGATCTTCATACGATAAGCGTCTTGGTTTCTGATATACCGGTACTTCATCAGTAAGTATAATCTTCATTTTCACTGGACAGTTAGCTGGTTTGACCGGACTATAATCCGAAATGATTTCTAGGACTTTAGACTTCAACTCAATGCTCAAATGGGAAAGCTCTATCTCCGTCGAAAAGTTTTCGACTCTCGTAGTCAATATCTGTCCGAACGTGTTTTGCAACTCTTCTATGGGACTTACATCGCGTACTGGGGGTGGATCTTGTGGATTACTGTAACGAGTAATAACTTGATTTCCTCCAAATGATCGAGTATTCCCGTAAAACACTAATCCTTGTTTTCCCATTGTAGCATTTACGACCTCAAATACGTCATTTCCGATTACCCCATCATATAATGTATCTCTATCTCTCACTACATGGAAACACATCTTAATAGGAACACCATCTAAAGCCGTATCTAACTCAAAAGATCCTTTGGAGTAGATTTTCTTACTTCCTATTCCCAATAACTCTTTCACATCCGAACTCAAGGGAACTGGGTAAACTCGTTTGTACGCGCTCTCACTTATAGTCGAGATATCACTACCTGAATCAAAAAACGCTGATATAACCTCATTGCCAAAACGAACATCTTTAAAGACACGATTATATAATTTCTGAGTAAGTTGCTGCACTTTATGACTATCTTTTTCGAACATATTTCCCTGCATGCTACACTGATTCGCCTTATGACCTGGCTTGTTACATTTAAAACACTTAAACTCGCTCTCTTTACAGTTTTTCGCTATGTGATTTCTTCCTCCGCACTTGTAGCATCTTGGCTCATTTAAAGCAATATCCTGTTGCTTCTTCTCGAATTTTGATGATCTAGACCATTTTGACTCTTTCTCAGTAGATATTTTCTCGTACATTTTCATGTTTTCTCGTAATTCTCTAAAATTCCTGGCTTGATACAACACAGTCTTGTTTTGCTTCGAATCTGGTATACCCTCTATTATATATTCTATAACACTTTCTTCATCTAATGTGCTCTTTTTCGCCAAACTTTTCATTTCATAAAAATATTCGATTAAACTTTCACTCTGTTTTTTCTTTCTATTCTCGAGTAGCTTATGTACTTGTTTTGCGGACAACTTCTCCGAAAATTCTCTCTCTAAAGCTGACTTTAGACTAATCCAGTCGGTAAGACCGTCTTCGCTACTGACAAACAATTTCGCAGCCCCTTTTAACAATTGTCTACTATAAATGAATTTCTGTAAATCGTTCCATTTGACTGTCTCTGCACAGTTCTCAAAATCTGCAAGCCAATTGTCGACATCTTGCTGCTGGCTGCCATCGAATACAGTTAACGAATCTTGAAAATCTCTTAGTGTAAACGCCATTATACTCTGTACCTCTTGTTGATCGTTTACTACTTGTAAGCTACGCTCTAGTGAGTCCTCGTAGAAGGATGCTTCCTCAACTCCTGACTCGAAAAAAGATATTAGTCTTACTTGTAACTCTGCCTTGTTTCCCTTAATACTCAAGTTATTTTCTTTCAACTTTTCTTTAAGCTCAGATACCGTGAGTTGCAAGATTTCGTCGTGTGGCATAATTTGAATTCAAACAAATTATATAACAAGTTTTGAATATGTATCTTAAGCTAACGTTAGTGGGTTAAGTTAATTGATATCAATCTACAATGTTATACAAATGTTTTACACTTTGGTTATGGCCCTTTCTTGCTTAGTTAATACTGGCTCTTGTATCTCGACTCTGTTGCCGTCCCTCTCGTAAGCCAAAATCGCTGCGTACGCCTCTGTACTCGATCGTCGCGTCACACACACTTTTGGGGTTGATGCCGCCGTCGGTGTGAGCGTTGCTCTCTGGAAACTCTTTGTCGTCGTTTGTATGAATACTGCTCTCTGGATACTCTTTGTGTCTTGTCGGCCTCAATAACGCACTCTACGTTTTACTACTTCCACTTGCGATGGTTGATGCCGTCGTCTGTGTGAATGCTGCTCTCTTGGTGTAACGTCTGCTTGATCGCCGCTCTCTGAATACTCTGTAAGTTTCGCCACTCACCCTTGCGATGGTTGATGCCGTCGTCTGTGTGAGTGCTGCTCTCTTGAACACTCTTTGTGTCTTGCTGCCTCGTCACTGCTCTGCTCTCGATCGTCGCGTCACACACACTCTTGGGGTTGATGCCGCCGTCGGTGTGAGCGTCGCTCTCTCGTCGGTTTTGCACTCTCTGTGCCTCGTCGTTCGCACAGTCTGTACCTCGTTGTTCACACTCTCTGTGCCTCGTTGCCTCCTCTTTTAGGTTTTTCTCTTGTTGCCTCTTCGTTTTCCTGCTCTTCTCATCACGTCACGCACACTTCTGGAGATGATGCCGCCGTCGGTGTGAATGTTGCTCTCTCGTCTCGTTCGCACACTCTTTGTGCCTCGTTGTTTGCCCACTCAGTATTGTTGCTCTTGTTGCTACCTCGTTCAGCTTCGAACGATCATGTCGTTGTATCTCTGGTTCGTTGCCGTGTTGCCGTCTCTGTCGCTCTTGTGGATTTCCTTTTTTTTTTTTTTTTCTTACGGCATGGCGCCAAAAATTTTCAGTGGACGCTCGATGTGCTTTTTTTTTTTTCGTTTGCCAAGAATCTCTGCTGCTGCCTCACTCTCTCTTGTGTACGACTTATTCCAAGAATTGACTGAATTTCACAATTTTTCCCATGGATTTAACGTTTTTTGTACAACAATGTAATGACTGATGTACAATAACGGATCTCAGACTGCAACAATTTGATGATTGATGAATAGTCCTACCGCCAAACGATTCCTGGACGAGCCCCCAAGTTGTGGGATTCAGCTTTTTCCCGGACGAGCCTCGCAAGCTGTGGATTTTCAACCTTCACTAAGTCGAAGAGATTTAATTTGCACACACTGGGTTTTATTTTCATCAGCTTTATTGTACTTTTGTATTATTAGTTCATTATTAGTTTATTAGCTTAGTAGTAAAATTATCATTTACTTCACAATGCTTCTCTTTATTTTTGATTTCACTGCTCACACTTCGAGACGCAACTTTACCGGCTCACTCTATTCGACTGACTCTCTTCGGACTGACTGACAACTCCTCACCATCGTATATCGTTTTTAATCGATATTACATCGATACCCGTTCTCACTCAAAATCACCTCTACCATACCGCGATCCTACATACCTACAACTGATCTGAGCTAAGCCTTGTAGACAATCTTCTAGTTTACATTTATTATTGACATTCTGCAGAAATTTCAATCGGTATTGTTCCAGAATGGAAAACCACCATGATCATTTGGCGCTTTACCTCTTGGACGAGAGTCAACACTTCAGGCGAGAAAATGAGTCATGCTTTTAACCAACTTTTTAGGCCTAAACCTTTTGGTAAAGCAATAAAAAGTTTAGAATAACTATACTGTTGTGTCCACAGTAGATAGGTACGCGTGTTTTCTTGAGAGCTTATGCTAGACTGACTGTTTATTGATGTGTAATGAAATGTTACCATATCTAAGGAATACTAGGTTTAACAATGTTGGGAAATGCTTTTTTTAGATTTTAAATGATACATAACACATCTCCCCATTTAAATTATATACGGCAATTAATTTTTAGATTTTCCGTGTCTTGAACCGATTGACTTCCTGGCGAGCTCTTGTACTTTGTCGAACAGGTATACCAGAAGATTGGTTTCGATTTGGAGTTTCATTCGACGTTGCTGCATTTTCACCAGGATCAGGAACAGTTTCTTGAAGGGTATTGGGAAGATCGTGATGCGTTTCTGGCTGGTCTTCTTGTAATTGTGGTGTTGAACAAGGAGCTGGTTGTGGTATTTCAGGAACGAACCAATACTTAGTCGCGTTGTCCTCGGACGTGTTGTCTGACATTCGTGGTTTGATTTGGTTGAAATGGCGCTTGATAAAGCCATTTGATGTACCTACGACGTACAGCATTCGTCCAATTGGTCGATCGATAGTGCCTTCGATCCACTTTTCTCCCCTCGAGAAATTTCTGGAAAATACATTTTGATTTGTGCTGTATTTAGTTTCGACAGGCTTTTCGATAAGTTGATTTAATACGATGCGAACTGAACGACCGTGAATTAACTCAGCACGAGATTTACCTTGTGCATTTGGGGTGAATCTGTAAGAAGCAAGATATTTCGTTACTGCTGTTCGTACAGGCAAACCTTCCTGAATATTTTTCTTCACAGAAATTTTAAAAGATTGTACAAATCGCTCAGCCAATCCATTAGAGGCTGGGTTAAATGGTGCTGTTGTTATATGCTTGATTCCATGGAGTATGCAAAACTCTTTGAATGCTTCAGACGTAAGCTGCGGTCCATTATCGCTGACCATAGGGATAAGGATATCCTTCGATTGCAAAAATTGAAGACAAAGCTGAGATTGTTTTGGCGGTTGTTACCGATGTCATTTCAACAGTAAACGGGAACTGCGAGTATGCGTCTACATAAATTAACCACATGGCATCGAATATTAGGCCAGCGAAATCGATGTGGATTCGCTCCCAAGCTGTGGTGGCTGTAGGCCAACTCTGGTATTGTCGTGGTGGTGCTGGATTGTTGATCTTGCAGATGTTGCATGACTGAGCGAGCTTTTTTATGTCTTCATCAATGGCAGGCCACCAAACATGTTTCCTTGCAATTTGCTTCATGCGAACAATGCCCCAATGTCTCTCATGTAATAGTTTAAGGACTTTTGGACGTAGCCTGGTTGTAATCACCATAAGATTTGCATCTGACTGTAAACATAGTAAGTGATCATTAATTGTTAAAGCAAACTTACGATTAAAGTATGGCAAAAAATCTTCGTTGCCACTTCCTATGCAGTTGTACGTTTTATTTACCAGTCGCCTCTGACTGAGACATTGTAAATCACCTAGTTTTCCTTTGAATGTGAAATAATGTTTACCGTTTGGCAGCAGAATAACAGATTTATTCTCATTATTTTATTCTTTGACAAATGAAAGCTTACTTAAAATAATTTATTTACATTCGTTTTTATATTAACTAATACTTCCAACATACTTCAAAAAAACTTTCACTCGTTGCAGAGGACGGACGTGTTTTTTTTGCGCTTATCAACTTTTATTTTTTCTTGCGATTAAATACTTTTATATAACTCTTAAATTATCGGTTTAATTAATAACAATTACAACATCCGAATTTTATTTTCATTTCGCGAATTCTTGCTGTCGTTTTTGTTTAAATTTAAATAAAATCAAAACTTACAACAATACTTGCATTAGCGGTGTTGTTGTTTTGTTTATCTCTTTTGCTTTTGTGTCTTTACCGTTTTAACTAACTCTCGCGCTCTTGCGTACAAATTGTTGTTGCATGTGTTCAATTTGACGCGCTCTCCCGCTCTTTCCTATTCTTGATTGATTTGCGCTCTCGTCTTTTGCCTACCCGCGACTCTGTGATACGTGTTTTTGTTTTTGTGTTTTCATTTCTTTTTATTCTTTAGTTGTGAAGGCTTACTCTGCACATTAACCCTTGTGTCAGAACTGGTCAGTATATTCTTATACACAGATTTTTTACCTTTAGAATTTTTATTTTTTATTTTTTTGTATTTCCTTTTGTAATTAAATTAAACTTTTGATAAAATGGATGTCTGCTCAAAAAATAATTGCATAGTTGCCACTAATGCGGTTGACTCCCATGATTATATTCTTTGTTGGTTGTGTGACAATGCGGTTCACGTCAAGTGTGCAGGTTACACAGGCAGAATCAAGGAGTCTATTGCTAAAGGTGGTGGCCTAAAATATGGATGTGATGCTTGCCGGGAGGTCGAGAATGAGATGCGCTCTTTCATGAGGCGGACTAGAGATAGTTTTGACACTTTAAGGGCAGGTTTTAATAAACTCCAAGCGGAGTTTACTGCGGTGGAGACTCAGTTCAGAAGTTTATCGCTTATGAATGAGTCTCCGAAACGTAAAAGGACCAGTCCTTGGGGTGTTTCTGTATCTGTTGATCCGCCAGCGTCTCTTATCGTCCCCGACCGGTCTCATGCACCGTCCACTCCTAATGTACAGCAATTGATATCGTTTAAGAGCCCGGTTGTGAATGCTATTAGTAATGAATTACCGGTATCACCTGGGAATGATCTCTTAAAAACGATGCCTATTGTAGTGTCCGATGTGTCTGGGCAATTACCCATTCCAATGGAAATTGCCGATAGTTCTAAAAGTATCGAGGGCCCCGTAAACAAGTTGACTGCTGCAGTGGGTGACTTGTCCAACGTTACTGTTGCGGCTGACGCTTCGGGACCGCGGCCTCTCGTTGGCATACCACCAAAGAAACATATATTTGTTTCTTGTTAAGGAATATACTGTAAAAAAAAATTGGCAACCGATTCGCTTGCCTACAACAACAACTAATACTATTCCTGCCACATCAGCATCTGCTGGTGTGTCAAAAAACTAGCTTCGTCCCTTAACCTGGGTTACCAGAACGTTAGAGGACTGAAATCTAAACTTCCTAGTCTCTATGTAGATAGTCTTTCTTTTGAGCATAACATTCTAGCTTTCACAGAGACGTGGCTAAAACCTGATATTGCTGATGCATCGGTTTTTTCCACAAACTTTTCTATTTTCAGACGTGACCGGATTTCTCGCATAGGTGGTGGCGTTCTGATAGCTGTGGATGCTGCTTTATCATCTGAAATGATTCAATTTTCTAGTACCCAGGAGATTGAGTTTGTCGGTGTTAAAGTAAATTTTAAATCTTTTAATGCTTTCATTACTTGTTCCTATATTCCACCATTGTCAGACATGGTGGTATATTTAAATCATTTAGAGGCAATTAATTTTGTCTCCTCTTTAGTTTCGAGTCAAGACATGCTCATAGTTGTAGGTGATTTTAATTTACCCGCTTTAGCATGGTCACTAACAGATGAATCTACCACGTTGCTGCCCTCTTTGTCACATGACTTTATTGATGGCCTTCTAGGCTTATCTTTATCCCAAGTCAATCCTGTCTTAAATTCTAATGGAAAATCGTTAGATCTTATTTTTGTATTGGATTCTTCTTATTGTGAGGTTTCTAGGATCGAACCATTTGTTCTTCCAGAAGACAAATTTCATCCTACATTAAATTTAAAAATTGATTTGCCCTTGCTTTCACCATTACTTGGTGCTTTCGTAAGACTGACTTTGCCAGCCTTAATGAAAACATTGCTACTACCGATTGGTCTTATCTGTACAATTGTAGTGATATGAACTCGGCTGTTCGTTTTTTCTATGATACTCTGAATTCACTCTTTGATATTTGTGTGCCTCTTGGTAGGCTGGAGCGGCTTAACAAACCTCCCTGGTTCTCTCGCGAGCTATCCAATTTGAAAAATGTGAAGACACGATATTATAAGAAGTTCCAAAAAACACGTCGTTCATCAGATTATGCTCTGTATACAGTCGCTCGTTCTAACAATGCTATAAGAATTATCTTCAGCGGTGTAAGCTTCAGTTTTCTTCTGACCCTAAACAATTTTATAATTTTGTTAATTCTAAACGTAAGACCTCTGTGCACCCATCTTTTTTGTCTTTTCAAAATAAAAAAGCGAGCACTGATCAGGCAATTGCCGATATGTTTGCGAGTTTTTTCAAAACAACTTATTCCTCAACGGAATATCGAGCAAGTCCGTATCCTTATCATTTAAAAAAGGCTAATTGCATTTTCAATCCAGCGATTGATGAAAGTTCTATTCTTACCGAACTTAAATTAGTTAAACCTGTTTATTCTCCGGGGCCAGACGGTATTCCTGGATGTATACTCATGTTCTGTGCAAACGCATTATGTAAACCCATTTTAAAATTGTTTCTATTGTCTGTAGAATCTTCCTCTTTTCCATCTATTTGGAAGGAGTCGTATATTATTCCTCTGCATAAAAATGGCAAAAAGTCCGAAGCCTCTAACTATAGGGGTATCTCAAAATTGTCCGCTATTCCGAAAGCTATTGAGAAAATTATAACTTCTCAATTGCAACATTTTTGCAGCTCTACTATTTCGCCATCCCAACATGGGTTTGTGAAACGTAAATCTACAACCACTAACCTTTTAGAATTTACATCAATAATTATCAAGGGGTTCAAAAATGGTAAACAAACTGATGTCATATACACTGACTTCAGCAAAGCCTTTGATTCCGTTAATCATACCCTATTACTTTCTAAGCTGAGCGACATTGGGTTTCCACCCATTTTCCTTTCTTGGGTTCGAGAATATTTAACAAATAGAAAACAGAAGGTACTTTTTAAGTCTTCTTTTTCCGTTTCCATTTCTGTGACTTCTGGTGTACCTCAAGGTAGTCATCTTGGCCCTCTGCTCTTCACACTATTTATTAACGATCTTCCATCAGTCATTGTTCATTCGTGTGTGCTTATGTATGCTGACGATGTCAAGCTTTGTCTTACTTATAAAGATACAGATTCATTTAGTCGGCTACAAGCTGATCTTAAAAACTTTCAATCCTGGTGCCAGTTTAATCTACTAAATCTTAACACTACCAAATGTAAGGTAATGACTTTTTTTCGTAACTCTCCTCAACTGGTCACTTATATTCTAAACAATAGCCCTTTAGAACGTCTAAATAATATGGATGATTTGGGCGTACTTATGGACCATAAGTTAAATTTTAACACCCATATTTCCACCACGGTCGCAAAGGCCATGAGTGTCCTGGGTTTCATTAAAAGATGGTCAAAAGAATTTGATGACCCCTATACAACTAAAGTTCTTTTTACTTCGCTTGTCCGTCCTATTTTAGAGTATGGATCTTGCATTTGGTCACCTCAATATGAGTCGCACCAGATTAGTCTAGAATCTGTTCAAAAGCAGTTCTTGCTTTTTGCTCTTCGTGGCTTAAGCTGGGATCGCAATGTCAATTTGCCTTCGTATTCTAGTAGACTTCTCTTGATTAACCTTCCGTCCCTAACTAACCGTAGAATTATGCTTGGTGTCATTTTTATGCACAAGCTCCTAATTGGTGATATCGACTCGCCTGAGTTATTAGCTCAGGTGAATCTGTCGGTACCATGTAGACGAAGTAGACATCCTTTAATACCTTTATCCCTTAGTCGTTGTTCTTCTAACTATGCTATGCATGAACCTTTTAGGGTCCTCTGCTCTGATTACAATCTTCTATCCCCTGTAATCGGCTCAGAGTTTTCTATTAATATGCTTAAAACATCTATCCTATCCCATTTAGTTAATAGATAGCTATAGTATTATGTGTTTGTCTGTCTTTTCTATTGTGTATTTTGTCCACGCGATTCGTGCCGTGCGTTATACGGCTGCACCCCTCGGTCGGTCGGGTGGGAGGTGGGCAGTTATCTGCTTGGGCTCGCGCGTAACAGGCTTTGTCCTGGTGTCGTAGGGGCCACTTGAACGTACTGCGCATAGTATCGTCAACGTCCGCTAAATGAATGAGAGACCCTTTTCCTTTTTTTTAATTTAAAAAATAAATAAAACGTACAAGGCGAAATTGGGGAAAACTTCTTGCACAATGCACCACATGACGACTCAACCCACATTAAACAACAATTGGAAGTTTTCACTTGCAACACGCTTATGGAACTTGCCGCAACGAGTGCTTGCAACTTGAGATCTGTGCAAGAGAAAGGTTTCCTTCCTTCACTCACTTCAAAGTGGCAGAAATGCATTTTAAAGACCATAATTTGCATCATTTGATGTGTTCAAATTGCAAACAATATTTGGCTAGTTGCCCCAAATGCAAGTACATTTGGTTAGTTTGGTTCATTGACTCTCAATTATAATAGATACACATAAATAGAGATAGAATTGAACCAAAAAAGAGGAGACACAAATAACGATACATTGAACAGGTGCGCTTGACAAATGATTGGCCATTGATAAAATGGACATGAATGCATCCGAAAAATCAATAAGTACCTACAACATATAAATGTGTTCAAAATAAATCCCCCACTGAGCACACACACAGGAGAGAGAGGCCAATTATTTTCGTTCAAGCAATGTAAGTCTGGAAGACAACAATAAAGGACCTTCTGTACGAGACATGACTCTGGGCAGACACATTGGAAATGATTCTGCGAACTTACGAATACCTCACGGCTTATTGTTATATTAATTCTTTGAATTGAACTTAGTACATTTTTTAAGCCTCTTATGAACATAAAAAAAAAAAATATTTAATGTAGTTGGATTTTTATAATTAATTCAATAGACAGAAAAGATTTTCAGATTAAAGAAGGAGAGTTCTGATTTCAAGTGTCATTTAAGTACTTAACAAGTTGTTAAAAAAAATGTCAAAACGACAGGAAAATGTTATTTAAAAGTTACTATTGGCAAAGAAATACATATAGTTTTTATGTGAAAAGTGCCCCTTTTAGGTGGGTCTTAGACTAGAAACCCTTATAATATTGAGTTCACCTATTCATTAAAGTCATAAGCTTAAAACGAACTTCATAATATATAGTGTGTGGAAGGGAATTGACAATTGTGAGCTAAAGACACAAAGAGTGAAAGTGGATTGAAGTGGCAATCAAATAATGTTAGGCCTTTCGACCTTTTCCAAATGAGATCAAGCTAAAAGACCAAACAAAACCGAAAAGTAACTGCCGGCAGTATTAAAATATTTAAAATACACCAATGTATCCCCCATTGAGGAGAGTGTGTGTGTGCTTGTTTGTGTGTAGATGTATGGGTGTGGGGTACATAAAGAACAGCTGTGTCCAAGAGAACGGAAAGGATACTAGGGCAATGAAAGGTACCCTTAACTTGGCTTTACCGTGTTTAATTGAGTTTGAAATAGCTGCCAGATTTTTTTTCTCCCCTCCCGCCATTCTCTCGCCTAGTTTGTGTGTATGCCACAATCCTTTTTATATACTTTTTTTTTTTGCTTTAGTAAATTCATTTATTTCAATTGTTGTTGAAGCATCTGCCCCATGAGCTGCCACAGATGCCGCCGTTGCCGTTGCCGCCAACAAAGACCGTAATCTCTACTCACTATACGACGTAATAAGCAGTTTTTTATGCAGGGCACACTGTGTGTGTGTGTGTTTGTATGTTTTTTTTTTTTTTTTTTTTTTTTTAAATAGGGGGGAAAGCATTGAAAGCCGAAGTGTGGGACTTGGTATCGACCTTGGTTAGTGGTCACCGCACCGCACTAAAACCTACCCTATGCTCCGTATCCCTCTCGCGGAACCAACGCTGAAGTACTACTTCACGAGGGGGAGATGGCACGTATGCCTCGTCTAGAGTTTACCTAGAACTGAAGTTTTGGTTACGCTGACGTTCAGCGCGACGCAAGGATTGCATGATGACTGCTGCCATGTGGCTAACAGCTAGCCAATTGTTTTGCGAGCTAAGTAGGATATCCATAAAGTCGTTAACTATAAATGGCCTCCCAATGCCTAGGCTTAGCTCTTCCCGTTCAGCAGAATATCTAGGACAGACAAACAGGACGTGTTCTGCGTCTTCTATATTCCCCGCACAGTGTGTGCAAAAGGGATCCGTCTCATGTTTAAACCTATGCAAGTAGGATTTAAAGCATCCATGTCCCGTCAGTAACTGTGTCAGATAGAAGTCAGTCTGGCCATGTTTGCGATTAAGCCATGGCCGAATGTCGGGGAGAAGGCGCCTTGTCCACCTCCCATGGTTTGAGTCACGCCATCTGCGTTGCCAGTTAGTCAGAGTCGTCTCTCTTCTAACTGGCGGCGGATCTCTATTTCTAGCCTCGTTAGCCAAGAGGTCTAGTGGGGCCATATCAGACAGCACCAAGGCGGCATCTTCGGAGACTGTCCTAAACGCGCATATGGTCCTGAGCGCGCATGTTCGGTACGACGATCTGCAGTCCCGGCTGTAGGTGGGGGATGACATCGCTGGTGCCCATATGGCGGCGGCATATAGGATGATGGACCTTACCACCGTCGAGATGAGCCATCTGCTCCGTTGCTTGGGGCCGCCGACGTTAGCCATGAGCCGAGTTATAGCTGACGTGGCCTTCGCAGCTTTATCTGCGGTATACTGCAGGTGGGCTTTGAATGTTAGCCTATGGTCCATCATGACTCCAAGGTATTTAATGGCAGGCTTGGATGTTATTGAGCATCCGGCGACTTCGATCCTGGCTGTTTCCACTTTTTTCCTGCTGCTTATGAGCACGGCCTCGGTTTTGTGTGCGGCTATGGATAGTGAGTTTGCCTCCATCCATTCCAGAATCCTGAACACTGCTGCATTGGTGTTTTCTTCCGCTTGCTGGATATCCTTGGCCACAGTGACGATGGCAATGTCGTCCGCGAATCCCACTATGCGAGTGTCAGTTGGCATGTCCAATCGCAGGACAGTGTCATACATGACATTCCACAATGTTGGCCCGATCACTGATCCTTGGGGTACTCCGCCTGTGATGGTGTGTTTCCGTGGACCAGCTGCTGTGTCGTAGAGTAGCACCCGATCCCGGAAATAGCTGCATATCAGGTTAATGATGTACTCAGATATGTTTAATCGCTCTAGGGACGCGATAATGGAGTCCCAGCTGGCCGAATTAAAAGCATTCCGTACATCCAACGTTGATATAAGGCAGTATTTTTTGTTGCCGCCTTTCCAGCGTTGCCCTTCGATGGCTTTAGCGGCTATCTCTACCACCGAACTGAACGCGTTGATGGTGCTGCGTTTCCTCCTGAATCCGAACTGCCAGTCCGACAGTCCATGATGTTGCTCCAGTTCCTTCTCCAGTCTGTTGCAAATGATGCGCTCAAAAAGTTTCCCAATCACATCAAGCATACACAGGGGTCTGTATGCAGATGGGTCATCTATTTTATCACCTTTGGGGAGCAGGACCAACCTTTGTAGCTTCCACCTCGTAGGGAACTCCCGTTGCAGCATGCATGTGTTGAAAAGTTCCACAAACGTCGACGCGTTTTTGCAAACTAGCAGTTTGATTACAAAAGCCGGGACCCCGTCCGGGCCCGGGGCCTTATGTACGTTTATCCTCTTCCCTGCTTCCACGACTTCACCAACATCTGTGAATATCGGTGCACATGGTGTTCCGCTCGCTGCTAAGTTCCTCGTCGGCCTTGAAGGGAATAGCGTTGCTACAATGTGACCCAACTTGGTTGGATCCGTTGGCATTATGCGCCTGGCGTGTTTGCCCATAACCAGTTTATAGGCAGTCCCATGTGGCTGCGCATCTGCATCTACGCACAGCTTCTTCCAGCAGTCCGCTTTACTTCTCTTGATCTCCATGTTTAGGTTGGCTCTTTTCCGCTTGTAGTCTGCAAGCAGCTCCGGAAACGTGGGCATTCTGCGGGCACGTTGCTGTCGTCGTCTGGCCTGATGACATTGCCTCCTGGCATCCGCAATCCTAGGCATTCCACCAATGTACTGGCTTACATTTGTTGAGTCCATGCCGTTTGCGTATCATGGCTGCATCACATGCTCTGCGAAGAATGTCGCCCATGTGGTTGGCCTGGGTGTCCGCGTCCGTGCTGCTGCTCCTTGTCGCTTGGGTCATCATGGTGAATAACGCTTCTTCGCTCAGCGTGCTTGGGGCCCAGCTGTAGAACGTCGTTGGTGTGTGTGCAGGTGGACAACTCTTGATAGAGCACTGGCGAAGTGGTCGCTGTGCGTGTAGATATCCGAAACTGCCCACTGCGCGCTGCGGGCTAGGCAAGGGCTAGCAAACGTGAGGTCGATCACGGAGCCTCTGCCAGCCTTATTGTAGGTGTGGGTGTTGCCTACGTTGAGCAGACTGATGTTGAGTGTGGCAAAAGCGTCCAGCAGGGCCCTGCCCCTTCTAGTGGTCCTTTGGCTACCCCATTCCGTTGCCCATGCATTGAAGTCGCCGGCTATGATGGTTGGCGTGTGGGTTCTGGCGTCCTCCACTAATCCATCCAGTATGCTGCAAAATTCGTCGATGTGTTTGCTCGGTGCTATGTAGCAGCTGTAGACATATACTCCATTGTACCTCGCCCTTACATATCCGTCCGCGCTGTGCTGATTCTCCAGATGTGTCCTGCTGTTGCTCCAAATTGCCGCGCCACAACGGTGGTTTTGCGTCCAGCTGTGGTCCTGTATATGGGAATATGGCTCGCACAAGATTGATAAATATACTTTCAGGAACCGCACAGTTTGTTTTAAGAGGTCCTGTGCCGACCTGCAGTGGTTTAGATTAAGCTGTTCCGCATCTTTGGGTGACATTCTGCCGGCAAATCCTCGTCGATCAGTTCCAGGACGGCGAGCAGAAGATCATCTGCAGTGTGGAATTCTGCGAGATCCTTTATTTCGACCATGGCCTTATCGCTGATCGCTTTGACATCAGCGGTGTCTCCAAGTGCCTGTTTCACTGCCTGCTGCAGTTTAACAGTTGCTTCGTCCGCTGGCTTGGTCAACTGTAGGAGTAGTTCCCCGGCTGCTGTGCGTCGAACCGCACATACATTCTCCTTGAACTGCTGGATTCCGGCGTCTGTGTGGACTGACTTCAGTACCATCGCGTAATTGGCTGGGTCTTTACACTTCACCATGATGACGTCTGGCCTCTTCTTTTTAATGGGTCTCGGCTTGCTTTTCACCTTGTGCCATTTCCCTCCATCGATGTTCGTTGCGTGAGTTGTTTCAGCTACTACTGGTCCTGATGATACTGCTGTTGCTGCGGGGCTTCGGGTCCTTGGAGTCCGCTCCTGGATTGGCGACTTCTTTTTCTCCTCCTGTCATTCTTATTGGCTGTCGGTGGGTCTTCAGTCCTGGTATCCTTCCT
Organism: Drosophila willistoni; assembly: GCF_018902025.1. Classification (NCBI taxonomy): domain Eukaryota; kingdom Metazoa; phylum Arthropoda; class Insecta; order Diptera; family Drosophilidae; genus Drosophila; species Drosophila willistoni. The sequence continues at coordinate 2,691 of NW_025814540.1, read as the reverse complement.
TTTCGTAACCTCTTTGTTGGTTTTGGCGGCAGAATTGCGCGTTGCGCATGCAAGGCATGGTCCAGCCTTCACCGGATATTCCTGCATCTGCTCCATTACCTGTAGGTGGATGGATTTCATCTTAAGATGTGCCTCCTTCATCCATTGGGTTGTGTTGCGCGTCGGGGGAGCCTTTTTATTAACCGAGCCATCTATGATCTCGTCTAAGATCTTGCCCAGTTCGGCCATCAAAATGTTTGGTGCCTGCGGCGGTCCTTTTAGCTTCTTCGGTGTGGTTCCACTTTCGGTGTTGCAAGGGCTTGCTTCCCTTGCCCGTTTTGGTGTCTCTTCTTCGCATCCAGCTGAGACAAGTAATCCTCGAATGGCTGGCGGGGCCGAGTGAAGAGCCTGCGGTGGTGTCCTGGCGATCTTGCTTCCTTTGGCGAAAGGATTGCCTCCGTTTGTGCACAGTCCGTGCTTTTTGCTGCTGCTGCTGCTGCTTGTAGCTATGTCCGCTGCATCGGCCAAGTTTGCCACCGGTGCAGTAGTGGTGGTGATGACGGTTGTTGGGGCCTCCAGAATCCGTGCCCCTGCCATGGCTTGTACCATGGGTGGATTTCCACAACTGTGGCTGCCACCTGGAGTAGTCGACGTTTTTCCAACCATTTTTCCATGTATTTTTTGCATTTTATACCTGCTGCCAGGTTTTATACGCTGTGGCCGCTGGCACAAGCGCTTCGTGCCTCAGAGGCCCTGTGGGTTTGTTAGTCCTCTTCTTGTAACCTGAAAAGATTGCTTGTCGGTAACTTAAAACTTACTCAGTCTATAGGGGATTTTTAAAAATCGCGCCTAAGCGAGCGCCCAAAAGCACGCAGCACTTTGGAGGCTACTGTTGTGAGCTTATGTTAAGCCGTCAGCCGGCTTATCGGCTCTGTTATCGATCGACGGTTCACAACACTAGTTACCAGCTGATTAATTGCAATCGGCAAAGTAAAAAAAGCGCTAAGAAGTCAACGATAAGGAAAATGCAAAAAAAGCAATTTTTCCCACCACCGGAGAAAGCGCGGGATATGGTTAACACCCCCGCCGCCCCTCCCGGCGTGGCCTCCAAGCTAAGGCTGATGGGAAATAAATAATTTCTCCAACACAACAGATGCAGCCAGCTGGGCAGCCGATTGCAGTCCAGGTGAGTGGCCAGTCTCTTGACGACCCTTCCTAATCCTTCCCCTCTATATTCCAGGTATTGTACGTCGATTGTGTCCTTTTACTTTGCGGAGCGACTGATAAACGCGACCGCACTTGAAAATACACATAATTTTTCATGTGTTTGACTGTGTGTGTGTGTGTGACGGAGTTTTTTATTGTTTCCGGCCGCATTCCAGCGGCGCTTTCGACAGCAACGGTGAGACCAATACAGTTATAAAATCTGTCAAAAATATTGAACCTTATTTTCCATTATACAAATTATTTCCATGTTTTTTAAATTTTCATTAAACCTTAAGTATTAGCCAGTCAAAAATTACGACTGTAGTTACAAAATAAAAACAAAAATAGTTGTAAGCTTTGCCAATCTGTTTTTGGCTTCATTTAGTTGTAATTCGCAACTAGTTTTATCGTTGAAGATATGATATGGAACTAAAAATAAACATGAACCGGCTTATACCCAAGGTTTCAATATGCAAAGTGGCTAAACTGTTATGCCTAATTATATTAGACATTTACCACTGTACACATTTAACTCCCATTTCTTGCCCATTTCTAATCCAATTGTCGGAATCGCTGAGGGCGTGTCTCTGTCTGCATAGCTTGTGCAACTTTCAAAACGGGGCCAAAGTTTTGTCTTTATTCGTTTCATTTTATAACCCAAAACAACTGCAACAACAACAACAACAACAACAACAGCAACCAAATACGTATAATAAATAAAACAAAACAAAAGTTTTTCAACTTTTTGCCGCCTTTTTGTTTAGCATTTGAATGGCATCGTTATCACAGAGACAGAATGAGAGTGAGAGAGAGATAGAAGAATATTGAGTAAAAGAGACCAAATTCGCTAGTCTCTTGTCTTATTTTTACGAGTGTCTGCCAAATGGGCGGCAAGTCAGTTACGCCTACCACATCCGCACCCAACAGGCTGGCACCTGCCTTAAACCAAAAAAAAAAAAAGAATTTACTTACAAAGTACTTATTTGCCTATTTTAAAAGCCATTTCGTATAAATAGCAACAACAATCCAAAAGTGAAAGAGGGCCCGAAAAAGAACTGACATTGCCGTTGGCTTAAAGCAAAGGCAAAATGTAATAAAATTAGTCCTCAACTAAAAAAAGATGCAGCTGTATAAACAAATACCTGATAAAGATGGTGAAAGAACCCTTTTTTAATATGCCAAACTAATTTCTTGTTGCCTAACCCAAAACAATTGCTGCATGCCCTAGACCCAAATCGCTACAAGACTCTCACTCTCTCTCTCCCTTTTAACTCGAAATTAGCATGTTTTCACATTGAGACAATCAAGGAAATTCTCTTCCCCCTACCCTCAAGTTGGACATTTTTATGAAATTTTATTATTATGTTTTGCATAATTTACTATTTGAAGTTCTTCTAGCCAAAACTCTGCTTAAGGACTTTTGTTAAAACTGCTAACACATTCAATATTAAGAAAGCACCCCAGAGACTGAAGGGATTGGCACTTTTTATTGTGTTCTCTATTAAA
>NW_025814539.1:0-106258 GCF_018902025.1 Drosophila willistoni | reverse complement strand
AGCTCGATCGAGATGATCAGCTTAAATTATTACGATCAAAGTTACGAGAAAACTTGAAAAGTGCATATGAACAACAAGCCCAGCAATATAATTTAAGAACCAGACCTATCTGTTTCAAAGTTGGTCAGGAAGGTTTTAGAAGGAATTTTGTTCAAAGCAATTTTAGTAAAGGAATTAATGCGAAACTTTGCCCGGCGTTTCTTAAAGCTCGTGTTCGTGAAAAACAAGGGAATTCATACTATATTCTAGAAGATTTACAAGGGAAATTAGTAGGAACTTTCCATGCTAAGGATATTCGTCAATAAATATTGTAATATCACAGACTTTCACATTTCTGTTGAATTCGAGACGTTGAATAAACTACGAATTAAACAGTGGTGTAATGTACAGGAATTTCAGTTATTTTAAAATTCAAGTGATTTCGCTTATTTAGTATTTTTGTTGTTGTTATCGATATTTGCTAAAGTGGTGAGAATCGAAATGTAGGTAACCAGCTGGAAAAAGAATGAACTAAGTGGCAACGCCACACAGCTGATCGGTTTGTTTTGCATTGCTTTACATTATTTTTCTATAAATGGAGTTTGGATAAAACAATAAGAAAATAAGCAAAAGAGACTTATTGAACAGAGTGGTTTTTGGAAAAGTGTTCTTTCTTTTCTCCACGTGAATTCCAACTGATCGGACGTATTGGTCCAAAGTTTTAAATAACCCAATAGGGGAGTGTATCATAACCCCTACGCGTGTGCGAAAATAAAAGTTTATGTGTGTGTATGTGTTCAAGAGATTAATGTAAGTTAATTTCATTGCAATAATTCTCGAATTATTGTACATTTAACTTATGCATTTTTTCTTTAACAGCATCGGAAATAGTTTCCATCAAGTATTGGCAATTTTTCTATTAATTCACCTTACTTGACATTTCTTTGAGACACCTGTCTTCGGCAGACTTGCCCCAGCAGTCTCAAAATTTTTGTGAGTGAACTGTTTGCGTCAGTCAACGGTTTGAACCGACGATCAATTGTGGAAATCCGAGAGTTAAATATATTTAACTTTTGCCTCGGATTGTGGTAAGGGTAAATAAAAGAGAAAATTACCAAAATAGTTTTGTGTCTTATACAGTGTTATTATAGATACGGCGTTAGCGAAGCAAAGTGAAATTCGAATGTTGCAACATTTATAATTGTCAACATTGCACTTTCGCTTATCCTGTCTCTCATGTAATCCAGACCATACCAGCAGAACACGTGTAGGATTCTAAACCTAGAAGGATGTACAAAACCTAACCTTTTTCCCAATTGTAACCTAACCTAAAGCATGAAGTATGAACAGTAGAAAGAAGTATTCAATCTACCCTTTCTACGAACAAAACCTAACCTCACTCAACACGTTATATAAATGAGAAAAGCATTTTGGAATATTTTGAAGTATAACCAAGGCGTATACTTTGCCTAAGGAGATTTTTTATTCGTCTTCGGAACGGACGAAATAACCAGGATTAAGTGAAATGAGTCAAAATAAGGCTCCCCAGTAGTTTAGAATCATTTTAAGATAATTTTACATTGAATTTCCTTTTTTTTGTTTGTTGGCTAAATGGTTCAATTTTAAAGGAAATGGAATTCAATGGCAGTGTATATTTTCGTTAGTTAATAATTTTCATTTTTCAGAATTTGAGTATGCATGTAAATTTACAATGTAATATGATGCTTTAGCTCTATTTGGAATATGTAAACCTTCCTATTTTGAACAGCGACAACAACACAACGAAAGATCTTTCTGCGTGGGAAAAATTAACAAGCTGTAAGTGTATCAAAACCAATTTTCCTTATATTTTTATAAATTTATCTGATGAACTGAATTTATTCGGGTGAGCATTAGCATTTAATACATTGTCAAGACATATAAAAAATAGAAGAATTAGCATTTAATACATTGTCAATGGACATATATAGAGCAAAATATTTGTAGAGAGTGAATTTTGTGTGGATATTAGCGTAATCACGCCACATTGTTGAGGATCGAGTGGATTAAATTATAATTTTATCTTTATTAAGTGTCCATACACTTTCAAGGGCGGAAAAGGAAAAACAAAATATACAGAGTTACAAAGCATCTTCTATCGATAACCTACAAGCTTAGTACAATCGATATAACCAGGGATAAATACAGGGCTGCAAACAGAAACATATGGTATTTTCAACACCCTTCCTCAATATGATTCTGTGTGCCAATTACAATTACTTTCTTAGTTTAAATTCAATAACTTGACACAATGATTATGCTTTTGCTTAGACAAATTTTTCGTATATATATCAGCTACCATGTCCTTAGTTGATATATAGTCCAGATCAATCTCGCCTCTTGTAACAACTTCTCGAACGAAATGATGTCTGATGTCAATGTGTTTCGATCGAGCATGAAACACAGGATTCTTGGCCAGAGATTGAGCACTCAAATTGTCTCCAAACAATTTCGTAGATGTCCCAGCGTCTCCACATCCAATCTCGATCAACAATCGCCTCAAATGCAAAGCCTCTTTCGCCGCTGAAGACATAGCCATGTATTCCGCCTCTGTGCTGCTCAACACCACACTGCATTGTTTTTCTGACTTCCAGGAAATAGGGCCACCTGCCAAGAAAAACACGTACCCTGTGTACGATTTGCGGTTGCTCACATCACCGCCCCAATCTGCGTCAGCGTATCCCGTAAGAGCATCTCCACACGATCGGTAGTGCAACTTAAGATCCTTCGTTGCCGCCAAATACCTCATAACATGCTTAACTGCTGCAACATGTTCACTGTGAGGTTCCTTATTCCTTTGCGCTAATTTGATAACTGAATGGTAGATATCAGGTCTTGATGTTAATGCAAGCCACATCAACTCTCCGATTGCTGACTGATACATTGTCACATCCTGTATGACACATTTCTCGTCACTGCACGCCACTTGGAAACCAGCATCCAATGGAGTAGCAACTGCTCGACACACTTCCATACTATGTCTTTGAAGCATGCCTTTTATGTACTGAGCCTGATTCATCACGATACTGCCTGTATCACCATTCCGGTCTACTTGCATGCCCAAAAATTCTCGTAACGGACCCTAATCGACGCATTCGAATTTCATCGCAATCTTTGCCTTGATTGCGATCATGTCATCCATCTTTTGGCAAGCTATAAGTAAATCATCTACATATATTAGTACCAAACAAAGTCTACCTTTTATATCCTGTTGATAAAGGCACGGCTCGTTCTTGGAAGAAGTGAATCCAAGATCACATAGTGCTGCATTCAACTTGGCATTCCACTCCCTTCCTGCTTGTTTCAATCCATATATAGCTTTATTCAGCCTCAACACCTGTTGTGAATTTGCCTTATCCATAATCCCTGAGGCTGCCTCATATAGACGACTTCGTTTAGGTCACTGTTAAGATAGGCTGTGCACACATCCATTTGGTGCAGATATAGTTTCAGCTCCGCTGCTATAGCCAAAACTAGCCGTATCGTTTCGTAACGACACACTGGTGAGAAGGTTTCGGTATAATCGACGCCGTATATCTGTGAGCACCCTTTAGCCACCAATCGAGACTTATACCGCTCCACGCTTCCATCGCCACTCCGTTTGATAGTATATACCCACTTTGAACCAATCGCTTTTTGTCCCTTGGATAAATCTACCAGTGTCCATGTCTTATTTGCCAACAGAGCCTCATATTCCTTATCCATAGCAGTCTTCCAAAATGAAGATTGCTTACCTTGCATCGCATCATCAAATGTCTGTGGCATATCCAGTTCCTTTACATGTAACTTGTTCACACGATTGTATATTTTCTTGGGACGTCCTGGCTTACCGGTGCGAATCAAACGTGGCCTTCCAGGACCGATCTGTCCTTCCTGCCGTATCTCTTGTTCTAGTTCTTGTTCTTCCGCTTGGCCAGATTCATCATCGCTCTGCCCTGAACTCTCATCATCGAAGTCTTCAGCGCTAACAAATTCCTCATTTTCCAGATCATGTTTACTTGATTCGTCCCACCGTTCTCGTTTTCTTTGTCATACAACCTGTATGCTTTTGACACCAGTCAATATCCTACGAGTCGATATTCTTTGCCCTTGGCCTGAAACTTGCTTTGTCGTGTCTTATCCAATGCAACTGCTATCGATCCAAAAATGGGCATACCCTGCATATTGGGTTTCCTTCCAGTCCATGCCTCATAAGGTGTCATACCAACTAAAGCTGCTGCTTTTGGTATCTGTTTCGAATGTAACACGCTGTCATTATTGCCTCTGCCCAGAGAAACTCCTGCATATCCGCATGTACAAGCAAACATCTAGCCATCTCGACTAGCGTCCGGTTTGCTTGTTCAGCCACTCCATTCTTTGACTATATGAACGTCACTACCCAATTCATATCTTTAATACCATCAAACGCTGTGATAATTCTCCGTTTCACTTCTTATTGCTTTCAATTTTTGGACAGTCTGTCTTTCAGCCATCTCTTTAAATTCCACGAATTTCTCGAATACTTCATCCTTCGATTTTAGACAATAAGCAAATATTCGTCTCGACATGTCGTCTATGAATGTCAAGAAATATGAAGAACCGCCTAGAGAACGTTACTTAAAAGGTCCACATGCATCGGTATGTACCAATTCCAAAAGATGCTGAGCTCTATGTTCAGACGCTGACGGGAAAGGTTGAGTATGAATCTTGCTTCTCATACAAGTCACACATGGCATCTTCTCGGAAAAATCCACATTTTCCATGCCAGTCACCATCCTGCGTTTAACAATATTCATCAGACTTGAATAATTCAAATGACCATACCTGTAGTGCCAATCTTCTGCACTTATTTGTTTCGCTCCAAAGCATCGATTGCCCGTCTCCTTAAACACAAAGAGCTTTCCTTGTCTCTCTGCTATTAGCACCAACCGTCGCTGAATTTTTGTCGAAAGTCACAGTGCATCGCCTATCGACTGCTCGATCAACCGACATAAAATTCGTCTCCAACCCTGGTAAGTGCAAAACATTCTCCAATTTCAGCTCACAAAATCCTGTTTGTACAAGCACGTCACCTCTGCCAACTGCTTTTATGACGTGGTTGTTGGCCAATACAACATCTTCCTCATGTGCAACATAATTCACAAACATACTGCGCCTGCCACATAAATGAGCCGTTGCTCCCGAATCCACACACCAGCTCGAAGCATCTAGATTTCCTGCCTGTGCCGCAGCTAGAGTAGTGTACGATCGATGTTGTGATTGCCGATTTTCCTTTGTCTTTTCTTGAAGCTTTGGGCAGTCCCTCTTATAGTGACCTCGTTGCCCACAACTGTAGCACTCTATATCCACCAGAGACCTCTTCTTACGAGTTGGATTTTTTCGCACATTTGCCTGGTATGCCCGTTGCTCTTCTGGGGTTGACATTCTCTCGTTACTCCTGCGATCTCCTTCTTCCAGCAACTTAATCCTTAGACTGTCCAAAGAAGGAAGACTATCACGAGTCTCCATCGCAATAACGAAGTTTTCGTATTCCTTTGGCAAACTTGAAAGTAATATGATCACCGCTAGTTCGTCTTCTAGCTTAATATTCACTTCAGCAAGTTTGTCCTTTGTAGAGAAGAACATATTGAGATAGTCGCTCATCTTGTCCTCTTTCAGCTGCAACCCAAGCAACTTTTTATATAGCGACACCCTCCGGACGGGTCCGCTTGGCTCGTATGTTTCCTTGAGCTTATCCCATGCTTCCTTTGCTGTAGCACAATTCTTGAGGTAAACCAACTGAGACGGTCTTACACTCAGCGTTATCGTCGCCAACGCTTTTTGATTCTGTGCATCCCACGCAGCAACCGCATTCGCTTCCGTAGGCCTCGTCATGCCTATGGAGTTCCATAATTCCGCATGGTTCAACACGCTGCGCATTTGAACGGACCAGGAATCATAATTCCCCTCCTCCAACTTTTCTATTTGGTAAAAAGAACTCATATTTTACCACGCGCCTTATGCCGTGTGTCTTTCCGCACAATTACTTTTCGCCAGCCGCGAAATATCTACTTAAACTTTTAACACAAATCCTCCTGCCCACACTCGCGTGTATCTGGGCCCATAACCTGTTGAGGATCTAGTGGATTGGGTTAAATTATAATTTTATCTTTATTAAGTGTCCATACACTTTCAAGGGCGGAAAAGGAAAAACAAAATATACAGAGTTACAAAGCATCTTCTATCGATAACCTACAAGCTTAGTACAATCGATATAACCAGTGATAAATACAGGGCTGCAAACAGAAACATATGGTATTTTCAACACACATATTTCTTTTTTTTCTTTTTTAATTTTTTTTGAACTAATGTAAAAAGTTTAATTATAGTAAAGTTAGGAAATCATGAATATTAAGTAGTAGAGTAATCATTAGTAATAAGAACCAATATGCAACATTTGCAACCTATATAATCGGAATTGTACCGAGATTCAGCTATTTAGCTAAATATTGTTTTGAAAATGAAGAATTTTTGTAGATCAAATTGATCGAACCTATAGCAAGACGATGCTAATTATTTTGAATGTTTGATTAGGCTCATGGTAGGGTGGGTACAGACGCGGAGCGCAATTATCATCTATAGCGCCTGCAAGAAGTGATGTCCGTAACTCTTTTGTATTCTCCTCTAATAAAAATCCAGGCAAGGGATTCGGTTAATATGGATAGCCGACATACATAAAATACGCTGTGAAAATACTAGCTATGACGTTCACAAAGAACCCCCCCACAGGCTGTTTTTGCTAGTCGTTTATGAATCCCATTGAGCAGTCATATGCATACTGAACATCTTCTCTAAAGTCTATTACAAGCGTTCTCAATATAATTCAAGTGGTTCGGGTAACTCTAGTTGGAAATCGAGGTATAGTCCTGGTGGAACAGCGGGAGTAGGTTTATCCGTTCTACCTCCATTTTATTGAGCAAAAGGATCGCAGTGTCACTAACCTTTGTGTTTTGCTGACCTATGTCGACAGTTACAGGGTGTAAAACAGGAGTGTTAGACTGGTACTTTATTTTATTGATATATATGTGTAGTTCTCTTAGCTATTAAATAAAGATATTAAATAAATCCCATACGGTATGATATATTTTCATATGATATGAAAAATTTTAAATGTTGAGTAAATTTTTTTTTTTCATATCTTACATATTGTCACTCATCGAAGTCGGTCGTGTTTTTTTTGCGCTCTCGCTTAATTTTTGTCTTCCATTCTTTCGTGAAGCTAATTTATAATATTCAATTTAAATTCATTGCCTTACTAATTCTTAATAAGTCGCTATACTAATCGCGAAGTTTGCGTTAAATTTACAAACATTTATATAAATTTATTATCAAAACTGTAACAAACGCAAATATAATTTTGTTGTTGCGCTGCTTAGTTTTTGATTTCGTTCTATTTTTTGCTCCCACCCGCGCTCTCAATTTACAGTTCATAGTTTGTTTTTGTTTGTGTGGTGTTGGCCGCTCGCGGCCGTTATCTTCGCGCTGGTGACAAGTTTTTGTTGTTGTGTGTTTTAATACTAATATTCTCTCTTATTGTTTTCTCTTTCTAATTTTGCATATTGCAGTTAGCTTTTGCCTTGGTTTGTATACGTCTCTCTTAACATATATATACATTTTTCCCTTTTTATTTACATATTGATTTATAATTTGTTTTTGTATAAATCAATTATTTAATAATGTCTGTCTGTTGCAAATATAATTGCAATAATTCCAGCAAGACCAGTGAAGACTTTCTTTACTGTTGGCTGTGTGACAATGTAATGCACTTTAAATATGCTGGTTACACAGTCATGGTGCGGGATAGTATTGCACAGGGTGGCGGCCTTAAATGGGGCTGTGATTCGTGTCGTGGCTTGGAGCTCGAGATGCGAAGTTTTATGAAACGGACTGGGAATGCATTTAAAACCCTGTCAGCTGGCGTTCATAAGCTCCAAGAGGAGCTTTTGGCGATGCAGGTTCAATTCAGAAGTTCTAAACTTTTGATTGAATCTCCGACGCGAAAGAGGGCCAGGTTTCAGGGCGCGTTCCTCAGTCCGTCGGCACATTCGTCTCTACCAGTTCCGGCTTTCGACATTGACCCTATGTCACCAAATGCACAGCAGCTGATAGCAGCGTTTAGGAGTCCGGCTTTGGCAGGTGTGGAGTCTCTTCCCATTTCCCCTGGAGACAGTAACCCACCTACTAACACGATATCGGTTGTAGTTTCCGAACCGTCCGGGCAAACATCCGTTTCCAGGAATATTGCCAATAAAGTAGTTACAAGAGGAGCTAGTAAAGTGCTGGCTGCTGCTGCGTCTGCTGTAGCCGCTACTGCTGTGCCTAGTATTCCTAGTTCCCTTGTTGTAGTTCCACCCAAAAAGCAAATTTTTATTTCGAGGCTTGATCCCAATACTACTTCTGAAGAAGGGCAAAGTTCAAGCACCAAACATTGCTGTGGAAAAGTTCCGTTTTTCATATACTCGGGACATTTCGTCCTTTAAAATAGGTGTCTCCCCAGATCTTTTTGGCCAAATATGTCATAAAGATTTTTGGCCGGAACACCTTGTTGTAAAAGAGTATACAATAAAAAAGAAGAATCGGCCTCCGATTAGCTTGCTACCTGCCTCTGTGAATAACGTTCCTTCCGGCTCGTCTGCACCTGTTGGCGAGTCAAAAATCTAATTTCGCCCCTAACTCTGGCCTATCAGAACGTACAGGGACTAAATACTAAACTGTCTAAACTCTATGTAGATAGTCTAGCTTTTGACTTTCCTATTCTTGCCTTAACTGAGACTTGGCTGAAGCCTGATATTGCCGATGCTTCAATTTTCCCCTCAAAATATTTAATATATAGACATGATCGGACTATCCGTAATGGTGGTGGCGTTTTGATCTCTGTTGACTCGGCGTTCTCGTCTGAAATTGTCCAGTCCTCCAATCAGGAGATTGAATTTGTTTGTGTTAAAATTTCGTTTAATTCTTTTTCTGTCTATATTACTTGTTCGTATATTCCACCACAGTCCGACTTGGCAGTATACACTCACCATTTGGAAGCTATTTAACTTATTTCCTCATATCTCTCTGACAAAGACTTGCTCGTTGTTCTGGGAGATTTCAATTTACCTGAGATTGCCTGGACCCTTTCATTTGACTCTTTATTACTGTTGCCCTCCTTGTCACATTGTTTCATAGATGGTCTGCTTGAGTAGTCCCTAACTCAAATAAATCGTGTCCGGAATAGTCGTAACAGATCACTAGATCTGGTATTTGTGTTGGATTCTTCCAACTGCGATGTTTGCAGGACTGATCCCTTAGTTATCCCCGAAGACAACTTTCATCCAACTCTGGATATAACCATTGACCTTCCTTTTGGTGTTATGTCTCGACATAATAACTCGATGTCTCCAACCCGATGTTTTCGCAAGACAAACTTTACTAAACTTAAAAAACTCTTGTTAACTAATGATTGGACATATCTGTATACTTGCACTGATATGGACTCCGCCATTTCTGTCTTCTATAAAACTCTTGAGTCGTTCTTTGATGTTTGTGTCCCGCGTGTGACTCTAGGATGGTCTGATAGACCTCCTTGGTTCTCACGTGAGTTATGTAACTTGAAGAAAGTAAAATCGAGATGTTATAAAAGATTTAAAAAATCCGGTAAAGCATCGGATTTTTCCCTATATGTAGTTGCTCGATCAAATTTTATGGTGCTGAATTCACATTGCTATAAGGATTATTTTCAGCGATGTAAACTCAGGTTTTCTCGCGATCCTAAGCAATCTTATAAATTTGTAAATGTTAAACGTAAGACATCAGTGCACCCGTCTTACTTGTCTTTCGAAAACAATAAAGCTGACAATGATCGGCAATTGCCGACATGTTTGCTGATTTTTTCAAAACAACTTATTCTCCTTCGATTTATCAAGCAAATCCTCCTTATCCTCATCACTTGCAATCGTCTAATTGCATTTTAGACCCTGTGTTTGATGAAAGTTCGGTTCTTAGCGTGGAATACCAGGCGTGGAATACCAGGCTGCGTATTAAGGTTTTGCGCGGAGGCCCTATGTAAGCCAATACTTAAGTTGTTTAAACTGTCCGTCACATCTTCCGCCTTCCCGCCTATCTGGAAGGAATCATATATTATTCCTCTTCATAAAAAGTGGAAGAAGTCCGAAGCCTCCAATTATAGGGGTATTTCTAAATTGTCTGCCATACCCAAAGCATTTGAGAAAATAATAACATCTCAATTGCAGCATTTTTGTAGCTCAATCATTTCGTCATCCCAACATGGGTTTAAAAAACGTAGATCGACAACTACTAACCTATTAGAATTTACATCTCACTCAATCAAAGGGTTTAAGACTGCCGTGCAAACAGACGTCATTTATACTGACTTCAGCAAGGCCTTTGACTCTGTTAATCATACTCTGCTTTTATATAAATTAAACGCACTTGGCATCCCCAGCCTTTTGCTAGATTGGATTCTTCAATATCTTTCTAAGCGTACACAAAAGGTCCTCTTTAAGTCTTCATTTTCTAAGACCATCCAAGTGACCTCTGGAGTACCTCATGGTAGTCATTTGGGTCCATTGCTATTCACTCTTTTTATAAATGATCTTTCATTGGTAGTGTCACATTCTCGGGTGCTTATGTACGCGGATGATGTCAAGCTTTAGCTCAGTTTTAAAGACATATTTACTTCTTGCCTACTTCAATCAGATCTTAATGATCTTCAGAGTTGGTGTGAAACAAACCTATTAAACCTTAACGGCTAAAGTTATGTCTTTTTATAGATGCACTCCATACTTAGCATCTTATTATCTTAACGACACTGCCTTAGAGCGGTTAGATATTATCAATGATTTAGGTGTTCTTATGGACCATAAATTAACTTTTAATCCTCATATTTTTGCTACAGTTAGTAAAGTTAAGAATGTTCCCGTAATCAGATCAGAAGCCTCTCTTTCCCTTGTGAAAACTTCTATTTTAGCACATTTAGCTCGTAATTAGCTGTAGTTAATCATATTTTTAATTGTTTGTCCGTTTTATTTGTATTTGTCCACACGATCGTGCCGTCCGATATGCGGCTGCGCCCCACGGTCGGTCGGTCGGGAGGTGGACAGCGCTCTGCTTGGGCTCGCGCGAAACAGCTTATGTCCTGGTGTCGTATGGGCCACTTGAACGTACTTCGCATTATACGCGTCAACGTCCAGACAATAAAAAAAAAAAAAAATATTAAATAAATCCCATACGTTATGATATAGTTTCAAATGATATGAGAAATTTTGAATGAGTAAATTTTTTTTTCATATAAATGGGCGATATTAAATAAATCCCATACTTTATGATATATATTTTCATATGATATGAGAAATTTTGAATGTTGAGTAAATTTTTTCTTTTCATATTAATGGGCGATATTAAATATATCCTTTACGTTATGATGTACATTTTCATATGATATGAGAAATTTTGAATGTTGAGTAATTTTTTTTTTTCATATAAATGGGCGATATTAAATAAATCCCATACGTTATGATATATATTTTCATATGATATGAAAAATTTTAAATGTTGAGTAAATTTTTTTTTTTTTCATATAAATTATGAAGATGACAGTTGGCACCGCCGTATTCATTTATTAAATCTATATACATATAACATTTTTTTTCTTTTGACCTTTTAATAGGTACAGTAGGAATGTCATAAAAAATATATATTGCGTCACTAAATAAATGACGATTCATTTGGCTACATTATGACGATCACAGTTGGAACCGTCGTTTTCGTTCTTTTAAGTTACATACATATAACATTATTTTTCCACCTTTTAATATAGACAGTAGGAATTTCTTTAAATATATTTATTGTGTCTCTGAATAAATGACAATTCATTTGGTTACATTATGAAGATGGCAGTTGGCAACGCCGTTTTCATTTATTAAAGTTATATACATATAACATTTTTTTCTTTTGACCTTTTAATAGGTACAGTAGGAATCTCTTTAAATATATATATTGAGTCACTAAATAAATGACGATTCATTTGGCTACATTATGACGATCACAGTTGGAACCGCCGTTTTCGTTCTTTTAAGTTATATACATATAACATTATTTTTCCACCTTTCAATATGGACATTATGAAGATGACAGTTGGTACCGCCGTTTTCATTTATTAAAGTTAAATATGTCGCATAATGGAAGTACTTTGGACACTGTACGTGTCTGTCACATTATGAATATAGTTTGACCACTGTGCTTGCCAGAGCAATCGTCTTTTTGGACAAGCGGATGCGAAGTCTCCATTTGAAATATTTGACAGTTGACCGGTCTTTTGATCCTTGTGTTGAACTTCCGTAGTGGCTTTTTCCATGAATTGGTGTCCTCTGCCGAGCACGACATTCAGCATATTTATGCCCAGACTTTCCACAATAGTTGTAGATGAGTCGTCATCTAGGTTCCGCTTCTTAAAAGTGTGTGTAGTTGTTGTTGCATTTTATTTCGGGTTTTAATATTGTTTGTAAAAACCCAGCGCGACAGTTTGTCATCAATTTGTGCCATGTGGACCAAAGCTAGTGAAACCGCGATTTCCTCCAGATCATTAGATTTAAATTTTGACATTATTAAGGTGACAATTCGGCTGCCATATTCGGTGTAGCTTTCTCCAGACTTTGGTCGCCCGTTCAAAATTTTTATCAGTATAGCCGCAGACGTTTCTATGCCAACAAAGTGTTGCACGAAGAGTTCTTTGAATTGTGGCCATGTAATGCCAGCAAAGCATATTTGGGACAGCCATTGTGATGAGCTTCCCTCTAGCGCCTTACTCAAAGTTGTCATCAGGATGCTTCCTTCGCTGCCAGCTGTGCCATCTGCTCCAGCTCCCTCAGGATTAAATTTTGGCAGAGTTACATGTTTTCCCTTTTCATCAGTTGCCGGAGCCCTTGGTGTTGTTTTGCATTTGTAAAGCTGCCAATTATGCATCGGTGGTATTTGTAGGCAAAGCAGATCCCACTTCTGATGTCGCAGGGTCGTTTAGTTCTATCTGCTGGTCTGCCATATTGTTTCAGAAACTTTTAGAGTGAAGTGAATTCCAACCGACGCATACAATTGTCCGAACGCAACTGAATCGCATTCTTCGATCACGCATCGATCTACTTCTTTTTAGACGCCAAGCTGGACTGCACTTGGCGACAGCGCGAAAACGCCGTCGCCTAACTCATACGGTACCTAGGCGCCAGTCATATTCTTCGCTATAGTCAAATTCTTCTGGGCATAAATATGCTGAATGTCGTGCTCGGCAGAGGACACCAATTCATAGAAAAAGCCACTAAGGAAGTTCAACACAAGGATCAAAAGACAGGTCAACTATCAAATGTTTCAAATGCGACGAGCTTGGACACTTCGCATCCGCTTGTCCAAAAGGACGATCACGAGGAAACGACCGAGTAATTGAGAAACGTGTAGACATCTGTACTGTAGCTCCGCCATCAGGAGCAGTTCAACCGGTGAGTCCGTTCCATTTTGTTTCGACTCTGGAGCTGAATGCTCCTTGGTTAAGGAAAGCGTCGCTGATAAGTTTAGTGGTAAAAGAATTAATAACATTGTAAAGTTAAACGGTATAAGCAATGATTCAATATGTAGCACTCAACAACTATTATGTAATATAAGTATTGATCAATGTTATTTCGAGATTTTGTTACATGTTATTATGGACAAGTATTTGAAACATGACGTACTAATTGGTCGTGAAATTTTTTGTCAGGGCTTTGGCGTAACTATGGACGCTGACAAATTTCAACTTTACAAAACCAAAAGAGTAGAAGCGTTAATAATTTCCAATTATGAAAATGTCATAGAATCGAATAGTGAACTTGATGATCACGATAAGGCAGCCTTGATAAATATTTTAAAATATTATTCAGATTGGTTTATTGATGGAATACCAAAGACTAGGGTCACCACAGGGCATTTGGAAATTAGACTAATAGATCAGCAAAAGACAGTACAACGGCCGCCATATAGCCTTAGTGAAGAAGAGAAAAACAAAGTGCGGGGTAAAGTTGACGAATTATTAAAGGCTCAAGTTATTCGCACAAGCTGTTCACCTTTCGCTAGTACCATGATGCTAGTTAAGAAGAAAAATGGCACCGATCGACTGTGTGTAGACTATCGCATGCTAAACGACAATACAGTTGCTGACAAATACCCGTTGCCCCTCATCTCAGACCAAATTGCCAAATTGACTTCGGGGTGCTAAATATTTTTCGTGCATTGATATGGCAAGTGGTTTCTATCAAATTCCAGTTCACGAGGACTCAATCGAACGAACTGCATTTGTGACGCCAGAAGGTCAATACGAGTTCTTGACAATGCCGTTCGGTTTGAAGAACGCACCATCTGTGTTCCAGCGGGCGATAATGAAGGCCTTAGGAGCTTTAGCTTACACTTATGCAATCGTGTATATTGATGATGTTCTCATAATGACAGAAAGCAAAGAAGATGCGCTAGTTAGATTGCGGACAGTATGGGAGACATTGAGTAAGGCTGGATTTTCATTTAATGTCACCAAGTGCTCCTTTCTCACAACTAGAATAGAGTATCTTGGATCTGAATTAAGCAATGGAGAAATCGGGCCAAATTCACGAAAAATGCAAGCTTTAAATGGATTACCACCACCTCAAAATGTTTCACAGCTGAGACAATTTATTGGGTTGGCTTCTTATTTTCGGCAATTTGTGTTCAATTTTTCCCAAACCCTTTAACCTCTGTATCTTCTCACCTCTAAGAAACACCTCCAGAAAAACTGGAGACGTTAGCAGTAGTAAATGCTGTTAAACACTTCCGACATTATTTGCAGGGACGTAAATTTACAGTTTATACTAACTGTAATTTATTAAAGGCCAGCCGCACAAAGCTAGATTTAACACCGAGGGTGCATAGATGGTGGGCGTTTTTACAGGCATTTGATTTCGAAATAGAATATAGAAAAGGCGAGCGAATGGCGCATGTTGACTTTCTCTCTCGGAATCCAGTGCTTGAACAACCTAAAAGTCGGAATAAAATACCTGAATTACGAATCAATTTGACGGAGGTATCTGACAACTGGTTGGTTTCGGAACAACAGCGAGATTCCGAAATACTAGAAATAATTTTAAAGTTAAAAAGTAATGAGTTGCCAAGAAATATAGACAAAACCTACGAATTGCGAAAAGGAATAACATAGGAAAATACAGCGAAATAGTAAGACTAAATGTTTGCCGGTAATACCAAGAGCTTTTCGATGGGCCGTCATAAATCACGTCCATGAAGCTGTAATGCATCTGGGTTGGGAAAAGACACTCGACAAGGTCTATGGTTATTACTGGTTCGAAAATATGTCCAAATATGTGCGTAGGTTTGTAGAAAACTGCATCACATGTAAAGTATCTAAGCCACTTGTCGGAAAAGTGCAAGTCGAGCTGCATCCTATTCCAAAAATAGAAATACCATGGCATACGATACATATTGACATTATAGGCAAAATGAGTGGTAGAAATGATTTGAAGTAATATGTCATCGTTCTTATAGATGCTTTCACCAAGTTTGTTTATTTTTATCACACGCTAAATATAGATTCTGAAAGCTGCATTAAGGCTGTAAAAACAGCCGTATCTTTATTTGGTTTACCCACTCGAATTATAGCAGATCAAGGTCGTAGTTTCGCAAGTAAAAGTTTCCGCGAAGTCTGCTCATCTCAAAAAATTAATCTACATTTAATTGCTACGGGTGCCAGCAGAGCAAACGGCCAGGTAGAACGGGTCATGAGTACCCTGAAAGGTATGCTGACTGCTGTCGAAACCAGTCAGAGATCATGGCAGGATGCGTTGGCTGAAGTGCAGCTAGCAATGAAGTGCACGATTAATCGTGTGACTAAGTTTAGCCCTTTAGAATTATTAATTGGTAAGGAAGCTCGACCTTTTGGCTTGTTGCCGATAAACGAAGATAACAATGATGAAGTAGACAAAAAAAATTTGAGAAAGGAGGCTAAAAAAAACATGGAAACTCAAGCAAAATACGACAAAAATAGGTTTGACAAAAATAAAGCTAAAATAGTAAATTACAAAGTGGGTGATCACGTTTTGCCTAAAAACGAAGAACGTCATCAAACTAAGCTCGATCCTAAATTTAAAGACCATTTGAGATAATTGAAGCATTGGATGGAGACAGATATTTACAGTGTTTGCATTTGCTGCTACATAGCAGCAATTTCAATAAAAATATTGCTCTGCTCCCGCTACTGCTCTGATTTCGAAGGGCTACGTAGCATAGCAGAGAGCACAAAAGGAAAACGATTGCTCTTCTGCTCTGCTCCGTAGCATACATCGTCGGAGCACAGAGTAATAGCAAGAGCAAAAAATTTTCGATACGCTATTTGTAGTTGTAGCAATAGCACAAGCATTAAAAGCGAGATGAGAGCGGAGCAAACAAAATAAATTTTTGTGCTACTGCTACGGAGCATTTCCTTTTCTGTTGCTCTCGTAGCAATTTCGTAGTCGCTCTCGTAGCAACTTCGTAGTCGCTCTCATAGTAGATCTGTACTAGAGGTGGGCATGGGCCGAATGTTACATCCAACCCAGCCCATGGGCTAAAAATTTCACCCGCACCCGAAAGTTAAAAAAATCAGAGCAGTAGCGGGAGCAAAAAAAAAAACTCCGACGTAGCATAGCATTTTCAATCCCTGGATATTTACTAAAATATTTAACATGTAATCGAAAGTATAAGTATTCTCATAAATGTTTAAAAGCAATACCAAATAATCAGATACTCGATGAGTTATGTAAAGATAGAGACAGCACAATGGAAAATGCACCTGTTGCCCAATACGATAAATGAAGACCGCACCATAGCAGAAGAGACATGTTATGGGTCGTATGTGTAGAAGGAATTACACAAATGATAAGTTTATATGTATAGAGGGAATTACATAAATGATTAGTTAGTTGTGTGTAAAAGGAACTACACAAATTTGATTGGTTAAAAAAAAAAAAAAAAAAAAAAAAAAAAAGTTATGTTATATGTTATGATTTATTAGATTAAACTGATGTTACGAAAATGTAATTATGCTATGACAAGAATGAATTTAAAACTGATTTGAATTGTGTTACATGATGAATAAGAATATCGAATAAAAATGTATTGAAATACCCTTTGAATTCTGAAGCGTTGTCACTTATGTGGTTGAGTTAAGACAACACACGAGGACGTGTATTTTGTAAGGACGGCCGTGTCGCATAATGGACGTACTTTGGACACTGTACGTGTCTGTCACATTATGAATATAGTTTGACCACTGTGCTTGCCAGAGCAAGCTGTGCAATGAGTTTGGGATATTGGGAATGCTTCTTAGAATTTGACTATAGCGAAGAATATGACTGGCGCCTAGGTACCGTATGAGTGAGGCGACGGCGTTGTCGCGCTGTCGCCGAGTGTAGTCCAGCTTGGCGTCTAAAAAGAAGTAGATCGATGCGTGATCGAAGAATGCGAGTCAGTTGCGTTCGGACAATTGTATGCGTCGGTTGGAATTCACTTCACTCTAAAAGTTTCTGAAACAATATGGCAGACCAGCAGATAGAACTAAACGACCCTGCGACATATACATATAACATTATTTTTCCACCTTTCAATATGGACAGTAGGAATCTCTTTAAGTATATATATTGCGTCACTAAATAAATGACGATTCATTTGGCTACATCATGAAGATAACAGTCGGAAACGCCGTATTCGTTCTTTTAACTTATATATATATTAACGCGTCATTAAAATGATCCATTTTCTAATCGCGCAGCGAGTTTCGGTGGCCGAAGTCTAGCATAGAACTGACCTGCGTCGCACACTTATTCTTTTGTGCTTACCATCAAACCACGCTCGGCGACAGCGTCGTGGCCCTGCCTCTGCCCGCGCCGACACGGCCATTCTGACCATTACACGACCTCGTGCAATACTTCCAAAATATGCTTTGCGATATACATAAAATATTATTATTAACAAATTATAAAAATTTCAGTTTAACAAGGATAAGTTTTCTTACAAAACCGATACTAAACATTGACAAACGTAATCTTCAAATTCATTCATTATTATTATTATTTTTTTTTTTTCATTCTTAAACAAACATTTTAACATAATTCATATATTTTCATTACCATTAACTTAAAAAAATTTTAAACATCACATTTTATGCTCTACATGCCATGATCAAAACAACTGTTTTGCATTTGTGCTTGCATTTCATTTCTAGCCCTTCAGGCACCTGTGCTAACTGTTTCAACAGTTTAACTTTTATTATTTTGACTACTGTCTGTTTCAACAGTTTCACTTTCAACATTTTGACTACTGTCTGTTTCAACAGTTTCATTTCCAACATTTTGACTACTGTCTGTTTCAACAGGTTCATTTTCAACATTTTCATATTCAACTGGTACATAACCATCTGGCATTTTCCGCACATCGTCATGAGCATATTTATATTTCCTATTGTTTGTCAATGACCTCAGCACATACCTATTCCCGTCTAATAATTCGGTTACTTCAAAAGGGCCTCTAAACTTTGGGTCAAGCTTTGTTTGATGCCTCTCCTCATTTTTTAATAATACGAAATCGCCAACTTTGCATTCCACAACTCCAGCTTTGTTTTTATCAAATTGTGTCTTGCTATATGTTGCTGAAGCCGAAATATTTTGAGTTGCTTGAGCTAGTACTGCTGGCAAATCAGTCTCATCAACATGTCGCAGAGTGGAAGTAACCCCAATGGTCGAGCAACTTTACCAATAAATAATTCTAAAGGACTTGCCTTTGTCACTCGACTCACCGTACAGTTTAAGGCCAACTGGATTTCTCCCAATGCATCTTGCCAAGACCTGCTGCTAGTTTCGACTGCGGTTAATACATTTTTTAAAGTACCCATAGTGCGTTCAACCTGCCCATTTGCTCTGCTTGCACCGGTTGCAATCAAATGCAAATTTATCTTTTGTTGTGATATAGATATTGCCGCCGACACAGCATTTATGCAATTTTCAGCATCTATTTTAAGGGTGTGAGTTAACAAAACGAATTTAGTAAAGGCATCTACTTGAACGATGATATACTCTTTTTGATCAGACTTCCCACTCAACTTCCCACTTATATCTATGTGAATAGTATGCCAAGGTGTGCTTACTTTTGGTATTGGATGAAGACTAGCTTGAATTTTACCAGAAGAGGACTTTGACATTTTGCAGGTGATACAATTTTCAACAAATTTTTGAATATATTTGGACATATTATCGAACCAATAATAGTCATAGGCCTTGTCTAGCGTCTTTTCCCATCCTAAATGCATAATTGATTCATGAATTTGGTTTATCATGAACCATCTAAACACTCGAGGAACAATTGATAAGGATCTATAAAATATTCCTGCTCTCAACTCATAAGTTTTTGCAACGTCTATGGAAAGAGAATTGTCATTTAATTCTTTTACGATGCTAACTATTTCAGAATCTTGACGTTGTTCAGCCAAAAGCCAATTGCAGAAAATTTCTGCCAAGCAAACTCGTTTTTCAGAAGCTTTACAATTTGTGACCAGCAACTTAGTTGAAGGTAAATTTCTTGAAAAGAAATCAGCGTGAGCCATTCGTTTACCTTCTCTATACTGTAATTCAAACGTAAACGATTGTAAGTAAGCCCACCATCTTTGCGCCCTAGGAGACAGATCATGTTTAGTCCTTGATGCCTTAAGGGAATTACAGTCAGTGAAAACAACAAAATTTCTACCCAGTAAATAAGAGTCTCCAATTCGTAAGAATGATACCGAGACTCTGCAGGTGAAGCAGCTTTACTGAAATATTCAATGACATGCGACTTGTTGTTGATTTTATGTAACATGGTACCGTATCCACGAGAACTTGCATCAGTATGCAACTCTCGTCTTTTGCCTACCCGCGACTCTGTGATACGTGTTTTTGTTTTTGTGTTTTCATTTCTTTTTATTCTTTAGTTGTGAAGGTTTACTCTGCACATTAACCCTTGTGTCAGAACTGGTCAGTATATTCTTATACACAGATTTTTTTAACTTTAGAATTTTTATTTTTTATTTTTTTGTATTTCCTTTTGTACTTAAATTAAACTTTTGATAAAATGGTTGTCTGCTCAAAAATAATTGCATAGTTGCCACTAATGCGGTTGACTCCCATGATTATATTCTTTGTTGGTTGTGTGACAATGCGGTTCACGTTAAGTGTGCAGGTTACACAGGCAGAATCAAGGAGTCTATTGCTAAAGGTGGTGGCTTAAAATATGGATGTGATGCTTGCCGGGAGGTCGAGAATGAGATGCGCTCTTTCATGAGGCGGACTAGAGATAGTTTTGACACTTTAAGGGCAGGTTTTAATAAACTCCAAGCGGAGTTTACTGCGGTGGAGACTCAGTTCAGAAGTTTATCGCTTATGAATGAGTCTCCGAAACGTAAAAGGACCAGTCCTTGGGGTGTTTCTGTATCTGTAGATCCGCCAGCGTCTCTTATCGTCCCCGACCGGTCTCATGCACCGTCCACTCCTAATGTACAGCAATTGATATCGTTTAAGAGCCCGGTTGTGAATGCTATTAGTAATGAATTACCGGTATCACCTGGGAATGATCTCTTAAAAACGATGCCTATTGTAGTGTCCGATGTGTCTGGGCAATTACCCATTCCAATGGAAATTGCCGATAGTTCTAAAAGTATCGAGGGCCCCGTAAACAAGTTGACTGCTGCAGTGGGTGACTTGTCCAACGTTACTGCTGCGGCTGACGCTTCGGGACCGCGGCCTCTCGTTGGCATACCACCAAAGAAACATATATTTGTTTCTAGGCTAGACCCTGGTGTCACATCTGATGATGTAATAGCCTATATTCGGAAGAAAGTTAACGTCTCGAATATTGCGGTGGAGAAGTTTAAATTTTCTTATTCTCGGGACATTTCGTCCTTTAAAATTAGTGTTTCTGCCAATATCTTCGACACTATATGTCGAGAAGATTTTTGGCCTAAGCATATAATAGTTAAGGAATATACTGTAAAAAAGAAAAATCGGCAACCGATTTGCTTGCCTACAACAACAACTAATACTATTCCTGCCACATCAGCATCTGCTGGTGATTTGATCTAGCAGTGGACTGTACCTTAAAATTAAGTTGGATAACTTCACATTGTATTTCTTCGCTACTGAATCAGTTGAGTGCCAATTTATTACTAAACCAAACGAGAAAAAGCGCTGTCGCAGCAGCGCACAAATATATGTGTGTGTACAATGCTTATGTATGTGTCGATTCTTACAACTACATCTGACTTATCGATAAACGCAATCCGTTCCTGAACATCCCGGCCCGCCCTGAAACACAGTTTCTGAACGGGGCAATACCGCAACCTTGGTGATTGGCCGAGTTAATTCTCCCGAAGAGGTCTTGAGTCTAACCGCTCGAACCAATTGATCCTTGCCTGGGTAGGCTTCGAGAACCAGCGCCAGATGCCAGTGAGCTGGTGGGGTGTTCGATTCCTTTACAAGCACCACATCTCCCACTGCTATATTTGGTGTTGTAGTGGTCCACTTTGGACGCTGTTGCAATGTGGTAAGATACTCCTGATGCCATTGCTTCCAGAAACCTTGCATCATAGATTGGATACTTTGCCAGTACCCAAGTCGGCCCACGGGGATGTGGCCTAAGTCTGCCTCTGGTATAGTTGTGAGAGGCCTGCCGATCAAGAAATGTGCTGGCGACAAATAATTGATATCTGTGTCCGAGTTGTAGCACAAGGGTCGTGAGTTGACCACCGCACTGACTTGTGCAAGTAGAGTTCGCATCTGCTCGTAGGTGAGAGTAGATTTCCCAATGACTCGGCGAATATGCAGCTTTACGCATCTGACTGCAGATTCCCATTTTCCTCCCCAATGAGGAGCATGTGGTGGAATGAATACCCATTGAATGCCATCATTCGCCAGAGCATTCCTAACCTTTTCGATGTGTGGCTGAGATGCCAGCAGCTTCTGCATTTCATCAAGAGAGCGTTTAGCTCCAATGAAATTCGTTCCGTTGTCGCTATAGATTTTGTTGCACTTGCCACGCAAAGAGACGAAACGTCTTAGCGCGGCAAGAATGAGTCGGTGCTCAAGTCCGTTACAATTTCCAGATGGATTGCCGATGTGACCAGACAAACAAATAGGCATATGTAGCCCTTACCAATGCGCGGTTTGCGCCCCTTTCCATCCTTAAGAAGCATCGGACCAGCATAGTCACATCCAGTGTTTACAAATGGAAGTGCCTGAGTGACACGAATGCTGAGTAGATCAGCCATCCTTTGTTGTGATGTATGATGCCGCTGTCGAAAACAAGCCAAACAGTCGTGTGTGACTTTCCTTATCAAGTTCCTTGCGCCAAATATTCAGAATGTTTGACGTACCATAACAAAGAGTGATGAGACGCCAGGATGCAGGTTGACCCTGTGCTCGTATTCAAGTATCAGCTTGGTGATGCGATGAGATTTCGGTAGCAAAACTGGATGTTTCGCCTCTGTGGACAATTGCGAGTGGTGCAAGCGTCCTCCAACACTGAGTAGTCCGTCCTTGTCGATCATTGGCGAGAGTTTAGCCAGCTGAGATCGACTTCGCAATGGTTTATTTGCGAGTAGCAATTGATAGTCATCCTGAAAGCAGGTTTGCGCGTGGCGCAAGCATACAATGCGTGCCGCCGTGATTTCCTCAAACGTAAGACAGTTTGAGCCCTTGTCCCCAAATGGACCCTTCGTGCACCGTAGAAAGCGAAGGACATAGCCAACCGTGTGAACGAGCGTCAACCATGAAGATACTCGTTGAACAAGATGATCAAGTGGATGATCAGGAGCTACCTCTACTAATGCAGTCAGACAATTGCTTTTGACTTCCTTTTCTATGTTCTTTCTGAAATATTCAAACAGACTTGTGAGTTGTTTAACCTTACCAGAAACTGATCCGCGTCACGTATCCATGACGGGCCATTCCACCATAACTGAAAGTCCTTTAGGTCTGCAGCCATGAGACCTCTGGATGCGCAATCAGCTGGATTTGATTTGGAGTCCACATGACGCCAATAATGCCTTGGAATGGTGTCCAGAATTTCCGAAGTTCGGTTCCCAACAAATGTCTTTAGTCGAGAGGGTGCGTATGATAGCCAATAGAGAACGATTGTGGAATCGCACCATGCAAAAACCGTGACCTTTTGATGTCGAAGTGCCGCCTTTATCGAACGTATGAGTTGACTTAGGAGAAGTGCCGCGCAAAGCTCTAGGCGGGGCAGAGATTGCTGCTTTAGCGGAGCCACCCTAGACTTCGATGTAGAAATCGAGCCATCCTTGTTGATTACTCTGCTGTACACTACAGCAGCGTATGCCTTCGTAGATGCATCGGAGAATCCATGCAATTCAATGTTGTCGGTGTCGTTGACAACCAACCGGGGTATTTGAATGTGTTGTAGCATATCCAAATCTGCTCGCCATTTGAGCCAAGTATCCGCTAGTTGCTTAGGGAGTTTGTCATCCCATCCCAAATCGAGAAGCCATAATTGTTGAAAGAGTATTTTGAATTGGAACACAATTGGTGCCAAAAGCCCAAGTGGATCGAAGATCCGCGAGACATCCGATATAACTTGTCGTTTTGTACAATCGACATTTCCTTTTAGACCAACATTATAAGACAATGTATCAAGACCAGGTTGCCAGTAAAGTCCAAGAACCTTGACTGGAGATGATTGTGTAGAATCAGTTCCTTCTGTTGGTATGCGAGGTGTGTTTGATACCCATTTCCCAAGCTCCAAATTAGCACAGGACATAAGTTGAATAAGTTCCTTTCGATTTTGTATCAGTTCCTCCTCACTGTTTGACCCAGTGAGCACATCGTCGACATAAAAATCCTCTTGTAAGATTTTTGCAGCATTCGGGAATTCCTGCTGATGATCAGTAGCCAGTTGCTCTAATACCCTAACAGCCAGGAATGGTGCACATGAGGTGCCATAAGTGACGCCAGGCATAATAAGTGACGGTGCATAGTTGAAAGTGTTTGATTGGATCCGATGGCCTTTCTCTCCAGACAATTCTCTGGAAGTCGCGGTGTTTGTCATTCACCCAAATCTGCCGAAACATCTTGACTATGTCGGCTGAGAATACAAATTTATACATCCGAAAGCGCAAGCAGACAGCAAATAGATCGCGTTGAATGCTAGGCCCTGTAAAGAGATAATCGTTTAGTGATTTGCCTTTGGTGTCGCAAAATGATCCGTCGAAAACTACTCTCAGCTTCCGACCCAAAACCGGGTGATGTGGTAGATAAAACCGTTGTGCATTATTGACTTCATCTGGTGGCAGTTCGCGCATATGCCCCAAATCGAAGTATTCCCTCATAAAGTTGACATATTTTGCTCTTAGATGTGCATCTTGTTGTAGGCGTCGTTCCACCGATTGGAAACGATTAAGAGCTCCTTGTAGAGTATCCCCAAATTCAGGATTAGTGACCTTGAATGGAAGTTCCACGATGTACTTCCCCTTTTCATCTCGAGTGTGCGTAGCGAGAAAGTGTTTCTCCACCTGCTCATCATCAGGTTCCAATTTGGTTGTGGAACTGATGTCCTCTAGCTCCCAAAACCTCTGGAGCGAAACGTTAACATCAATGTATGATGTCAAAGCGAAAGCGTTGTTAGCTTGGGGCATCGTTATAGAGCTGATGACCCATCCGAAAGTCGATGATATTGCAATGAGTTTGCCCGTATTGTCGTACAACTTTTTCCCTGTGATTGTAGACCAAACGTGTTCACCGCCCAAAAGAACGTCAATTGGAGCGCTTGTGGTGAATTCCGAGTCAGCGAGTTGAAGATCGCTAAAGACATCAAGTGCCGATGCGTCAATGTTTTGCCTTTCCAGTGTTGATGTGATTTTGCCAAGAACATGAGCCTGTACCGTTAAGTGATTGTTTGAATACCTTGACTTTATCTGAAGCGTGCTGCTTCCCCTTGTGGTGTCAGCCTGAACCGATACATATTCTGATACATATGAAAGTTCCGACCCAGTATCTAGTAAGATACGACATGTAATGTAGTCTCATTACCTTTTGAACATAAACCGTTGCAGTAGGCATATGCTTCGATTTAACCTTTCCTGTTTCAATTCGCAGAGCTTTGTGAACAAACCGTTGCTGGTGCACTCCCATTATGAGCCACTAGACTTGTTGTAGACAAATCGTGATGAGAAGCGTTTGGACTACGCTGATTCTCCTTTTCCTTGTTGCAAGTTCCTTAAAGCCATTGAGTTACCTGGATCATGGATCAGAGAGTGGTGTTTACCTTTACAATATTTGCATGAGAATGATGATGGACAGTTTTTGACCATATGCCCTGATTTCAGGCAATTATAACATAAAGCCTTTTCCCTGATGAACATACGACGTTCTGCAAGTGTTAAATCCATGAATTGTTGACAGCCATACAACTTATGATCCGTCGCCTGACATTTGGTGCAGCTGCCAGCTTGAACTGCAACCATCGAATGTGTGACACGTTTTGTGTGTGTGATTTGCGCCGGCGTTTTGACTCCAAACGCAATCTCCCGTTTGCTGAGCTCTAATTCCTCACAACGATCATCTAAGAACTTGAAGAATTCCTCCAGTGTGGGCGCCTCGTTGCCCATTCTGCGCTCAATCCACCTGCGCCGTGTATCAGCGTCAAGCTTTTCCAACACCAGATATTGTATCCAGCAGTCCCGTCCTGTTGATTGATCGCATCCAGACCGCGAACAATCTCATTTGTGCCATCTGATACATTGCGTAAGATGGACACATCAATTTTGTTTGTCGTTGGTAGACCCATAAATTTCTCCAAAAATGAGTTCACAATATGGCGTGGCCTATTGTATCTTTCCTTTAAGCGTTCCCAAGCAGTGTTGTAAGCCGTGTCAGTTATCGCCAGGTGCCGCACCAAGTTGTCAGCATCATCGACGAGCAGTGTTTTTAAATGATGGAACTTTTGAGTGTTGGTTAACTCCCTTTTGTTGTGTATCGTGCTCTCATAGATATCTTGAAAAGCTGGCCACTCTGTGTAGAGTCCAGCGAACCGTTTTATTTGAATTTTTGGCAATTCGCCGCCATGCACGAATGCCGTCGTGCCGTTTCCCGAAGTCGAACCCGAAGCAGCCATCTCATTGCGAGCGGGCATCGACAAGTTTGAACTGCTCTGATTTGCAGCTAACTGTTCAAAGAGTTGTTGTTGTTGTTGCAGCAGATGAACGATGTCGTCGTTATATGCGTGCAGACCCATGGCGCCATCGCCGTCGCCAGACAATGATGCTTGTTGTTGAACTAGCCGTTTTTTTCCCAGAAGTAAAGAATATGCCTTCAAGTACTTCTCTTCGTAGGTCACGTGATCGATCTCTGGATCCACATAGCCGTCCACATCTTCCAGAAGGGCTATGGAATCCCCGATTCCATTAAATTCCTTCCACACGGACTGGAGTTGATCCATCCGAGCGGCTACCTCAGTAGTTGATGTAGTTTGGGTTCGTTCCGACCAATCCAGAATTCTTGTTATGCTGGCCTTGAGTCGGCTCCGTCGACCCACCAATGCCTTTAGTTCTTCCATTTTACAGAACTATTCCAGAGTAATAATCCTCCAAACTTTCCAATAGATCCAAGAAATTCGAACGAAAAGCACTTTATTCGATCGAAAACCGATTCCCTTATCCGGCTCGAAGGACCAAATTATGATTTGATCTAGCAGTGGACTGTACCTTAAAATTAAGTTGGATAACTTCACTTTGTATTTCTTCGCTACTGAATCAGTTGAGTGCCAATTTATTACTAAACCAAACGAGAAAAAGCGCTGTCGCAGCAGCGCACAAATATATGTGTGTGTACAATGCTTATGTATGTGTCGATTCTTACAACTACATCTGACTTATCGATAAACGCAATCCGTTCCTGAACAGCTGGTGTGTCAAAAAACTAGCTTCGTCCCTTAACCTGGGTTAGAGGACTGAAATCTAAACTTCCTAATCTCTATGTAGATAGTCTTTCTTTTGAGCATAACATTCCAGCTTTCACAGAGACGTGGCTAAAACCTGATATTGCTGATGCATCGGTTTTTTCCACAAAATTTTCTATTTTCAGACGTGACCGGATTTCTCGCATAGGATGTGGCGTTCTGATAGCTGTTGATGCTGTTTTATCATCTGAAATGATTCAATTTTCTAGTACCCAGGAGATTGAGTTTGTCGGTGTTAAAGTAAATTTTAAAACTTTTAATGCTTTCATTACTTGTTCCTATATTCCACCATTGTCAGACATGGTGGTATATTTAAATCATTTAGAGGCAATTCAGTTTGTCTCCTCTTTAGTTTCGAGTCAAGACATGCTCATAGTTGTAGGTGATTTTAATTTACCCGCTTTAGCATGGTCACTAACAGATGAATCTACCACGTTTCTGCCCTCTTTGTCACATGACTTTATTGATGGCCTTCTAGGCTTATCTTTATCCCAAGCCAATCCTGTCTTAAATTCTAATGGAAAATCGTTAGATCTTATTTTTGTATTGGATTCTTCTTATTGTGAGGTTTCTAGGATCGAACCATTTGTTCTTCCAGAAGACAAATTTCATCCTACATTAAATTTAAAAATTGATTTTCCCTTGCTTTCACCATTACTTGGTTCAAATGAGTTACCTCTAACTAGGTGCTTTCGTAAGACTGACTTTGCCAGCCTTAATGAAAACATTGCTACTACCGATTGGTCTTATCTGTACAATTGTAGTGATATGAACTCGGCTGTTCGTTTTTTCTATGATACTCTGAATTCACTCTTTGATATTTGTGTGCCTCTTGGTAGGCTGGAGCGGCTTAACAAACCTCCCTGGTTCTCTTGCGAGCTATCCAATTTGAAAAATGTGAAGACACGATATTATAAGAAGTTTCAAAAAACACGTCGTTCATCAGATTATGCTCTGTATACAGTCGCTCGTTCAAAATTCATGATGCTTAATACACAATGCTATAAGAATTATCTTCAGCGGTGTAAGCTTCAGTTTTCTTCTGACCCTAAACAATTTTATAATTTTGTTAATTCTTAACGTAAGACCTTTGTGCACCCATCTTTTTTGCCTTTTCAAAATAAAAAAGCGAGCACTGATCAGGCAATTGCCGATATGTTTGCAAGTTTTTTCAAAACAACTTATTCCTCAACGGAATATCGAGCAAGTCCGTATACTTATCATTTAAAAAAGGCTAATTGATTTTCAATCCAGTGATTGATGAAAGTTCTATTCTACAATAGAGCTGCAAAAATGTTGCAATTGAGAAGTTATAATTTTCTTAAAAGCTTTCGGAATATCGGACAATTTTGAGATACCCCTATAGTTAGAGGCTTCGGACTTTTTGCCATTTTTATGCAGAGGAATAATATTCGACTCCTTCGAAATAGATGGAAAAGAGGAAGATTCTACAGACAATAGAAACAATTTTAAAATGGGTTTACATAATGCGTTTGCACAGAACCTGAGTACACATCCAGGAATACCGTCTGGCCCCGGAGAATAAACAGGTTTAACTAATTTAAGTTCGCTAAGAACTCAGCGTGGGAACGCTGACCAAGCACTTTGATGCATGCGCTCCAACAATATGTATGTATGTACTGACACTCTCCCTCTCTTTTGTAGCTGTCGCATAAGTCGCAGCATAAGAATATATATGTAAACTTAGCTTAAGCAAAATAATAATTTGGAATAAAGAATGAATCGGATAACTAGAACCAACTGACACTGACGTGTCCGTCTTCAAGATTATTTCTTCTCAAATGGAACCCGGTCATTACATGGCGACCGTGACAGGACCCTAAAGGACCTACAAGGACTCTCCATGCTAACAACAGCAACAATAAAAAAAAACCAAGAAAATTTCAACAAAACAAACAAAAAAAAGCATAAAACAATGTCTCACAATGTGTTGCAACTACTTTAGTGATAGAGAGCAGCAGCAAGCAGTCAGGCAACCCTGGCAAAAAACGTTAATTCAAAGCTCAAGCTCCAAGCTCCAGTTCCAGTTCCATCTCTCCCCCCACCAGGTTCTAAACCAACAATCTTTATAAAACAACAAAGAATTCAATTGAACGTTTTAAGCAAGAAAAACAACAAAGACACACACACACAAAAAACAACGAATTTCCGCGCCCCGTCAAGTATCCATCTTTTCGGCAGTGGCGTTCGAAACCGACCAATCAACCAACAAGGAACACGAACGAACAGTGAAGATATTCCCTTTGCGGAATCTGCTCGTATCGACCAAAGGGATGCACCGACGCTAGAGGAAGCGTTAGAGCTGTATCCCAACGATGGACCGCGCCCACTCACAATAGCTGAGTACCGGGCCCGCAACACAAAATCTACAAAGCCAGAGCCCAAGAAGACCAAAAGAGGAGGCCAAATACACAAGCTACTCCAGCAGAAGAGGCTGGAAGTAGACTTACTGGCCACTCTGAAGACGGAGGAAGACCGACAACGCTGCATAGAGCGTATTGACATCCTGAAAGCTGAACTTCGCCAAAGAGCAAAGAAACGCAAGGGGGCCGCAGAAATGCGCAAGCCTTAACTTGCCTTTAATTTAATAATTTTAATTATAAGCTTAATAGCAAGTTGGAGCACGAAAGTGCTACTTGCGAACTACTAACTCAATGCTAGGCTATTACTAACAATGTGGTTGGAGAATTTTAAAAAAAAAAAAAATAAAACAAATGAAATGTATACCTGAATTGTGAGCCAACCACATTCTCTATAATTTTTCCACGTCTCCGGCTCGCTGTGCAAGACACAGTTGAGATAAATTTTATTTCTCTCTTATTTTTTTTTCTCTTCACAAATAATTAAAAAAAAAAAAAATATGCATGAATCCATAACAATTTTATTTCAATATTTTCAAATTCAGACAAATATACCGGTCAAAACATATTTATGAAAAAAAATTAAAGTAATTGCTAAACAAAAGCTTTTAACCTGTCTTTATGAACTTTATTTCATATTTTTGTATACTTGTAATAAATAAAAACAAAAATCCCATACGTATGTTCGATAATAGCATAAGTAAATTTGATGATATATCCGTTATACCCACAATGGGGTTAATCGAAACAAAATCAGTGGACTCCACTGCGAGTGTCATAAATAAAATTGTATCATCAAATGCTGATATGAGATTAACGAACATACTACTATTAATAATTGTCATAATATTGTGCGCATATGTATTATATAAGGCTTACCTATTACACAATAAATGTGTAACAAAAAGAGCTCTAAGCCAAGCTAATGATCTAGATAAGATCTAAAAATACATATGCACACAAGCAATTTTAAATCAAAACTTTTTTAACAAAAGATAAAATATATATATATAAAAATAAAAAAATATAAAAAAAAAAAATGACCCATTGTGACAGGTACTTTGAAAAAATAAACAACAGGCACCCTAGCATAGTCCAAGTCCATAGTCCAAGCGGGCTCCACAGAAAGTTTCCAAAATAATACCATTTTTTATGCCCAGCATAATGACCGCGGCAGACGCCGCTATAACAATAACGATAACTGGAGAAACAACTCGAATTGGAGAAATAATGATGCCCACAGAGCCCAACGAGGCCGAAATTATTCACGCTACCAAAGAGGCGGCCGTGGAGGTGGACACAATAATAATAGACAAAATACAAATAACCAACAGAATGGTTACAACAACACAAATGTCCGAATTACCCAAAGCGACCAGGGAAACGGACAAGATCCTCCAAATGCTCAAAATTAAAAAATAAAGTCTATTCCATTAACCTAAGTCTTAATAATTTCGTATCATTTAAGAATGTTAAAACAAATAAGAAATAACATTCTTAATTGATACCGGTGCAGACATTTCAATAATAAAAGAAAATTCTGATGTATTTCACGACATCCAAGTAAACAAAACTGTAGACATTCGAGGCATAGGACTAGCCTCAATTGAGCTACAAACAAA
Source organism: Drosophila willistoni (assembly GCF_018902025.1). NCBI lineage: Eukaryota > Metazoa > Arthropoda > Insecta > Diptera > Drosophilidae > Drosophila > Drosophila willistoni. The sequence goes on along the minus strand of NW_025814539.1, from coordinate 75,183 downwards.
CAAATACATTATACCATATAAATTTCATATACTTCATGAAAATTTCGCAATCCCCTGCGATGGAATAATAGGACTAGATGTCATGAAAAGATTTAATTGCCAATTAGATTACAATAGTTCCGAGGATTGGTTAATAATTAGACCACCAAATTTAACGTACCCAATTTATGTTCCAATAACATTCAATTCTGGTAATAACTCAACACTTCTACCAGCAAGATCCCAAGTGGTACGCAAAATAGAACTATCTTCAGCAGAAGATAACATTTTAATTCCGAATCAGGAAATTAAACCAGGCGTTTATGTTGCAAACACCACAGATAAATGCCAAATAGTTGGCGTTAACAATATACAATTCGAATCACTTTCGAACTACGATATAGTTCAAAATACCAAAGATATAAGAAAAGAATCTGTAATTCATAAATTGAAGAAAATTTCCCAATACTATTCAAAGACAAACTCGAAAAGTTATGCACTGAGTATAGTGATGTGTTCGGACTTGACACCGAACCGATCACAACAAATAATTTTTATAAACAAAAATTAAGACTTAAGGATGATGAACCGGTATATGTGAAAAATTACCGGAGTCCGCATAGCCAACTAAACGAGATCCAGCGACAAGTTGGAAAGTTAATCGAACAGGGTATTGTTAAACCATCTGTTTCGCCTTATAATAGACCACTCTTGCTAGTCCCAAAGAAAACACTTTCGGGATCTAAAGAAAAAAACTGGCGATTAGTAATTGACTATCGTCAAATAAACAAAAAATTGCTGTCAGATAAGTTTCCGCTCCCCAGAATTGATGATATTCTTGATCAATGGGGAAGAGCAAAATATTTTTCTTGCCTTAACTTAATGTCAGGTTTTCATCAAATTGAACTTTTTCAACGAGCAATGGCTCATATCGTTTTACACGATTACCTTTCGGTCTAAAAATAGCACCTGAATTAGGATTCATTTCAGAGAATGATGACAATAGCATTCTCGGGGCTTGAGCCAAGTCAAGCTTTCCTCTATATGGATGATTTAATCGTTATTGGTTGTTCTGAACAACATAGGATTAAAAATTTAGTAGATGTTTTTAAACTCTGCAGAAAAAATAATCTAAAACTGCATCCAGAAAAATGCTCATTCTTTATGCATGAGGTGACATTCCAAGGTCACAAATGCACAGATAAAGGAATCTTGCCGGACGACACAAAATTTGACGTCATCAAGAATTATCCAGTCCCACATGATGCAGATAGTGCCAGACGTTTCGTTGCATTTTGCAATTACTATAGACGTTTCATAAAAAATTTCGCCGAATATTCCCGGCACATAACAAGATTATGTAAAAAGAATGTTCCATTCGAATGGACAGCAGAATGCGAAAATGCATTCCAATACTTTAGATTTTAGCAAAGAATTTTGCATAATCACAGATGCAAGCAAACAAGCATGTGGAGCAGTTTTAACACAAAACTATAATGGACTCCAGCTTCCAGTTTCATATGCATCAAGAGCATTCACTAAAGGTGAAAGCAACAAGAGTACTACAGAACAAGAGCTAGCAGCAATACACTGGGCAATAACATATTTCGACCATATATATATGGAAACATTTCACAGTGCGAACAGACCATTAACATATTTGTTCTCCATGGTCAACCCGAGTTCAAAACTGAGTACGACTTTACAGTAGAGTATTTGAGAGGTAAAGATAACTTTGTGATCAGTAACACATAATTATTGTCCATATGAACTTGTATTTGGTAGACAAAGTAACCTACCAATTCAATTTAATAGCGTTAATACTATAGATCCAATATATAATATAGAAGACTATTCTAAGGAAGTTAAGTTTAGATTAGAAAACGCGTGTAAGAGAGCTCGAAATCTTTTAGAAAAAATTAAATTAAGCAAAAAGAAATAAATGATAGCAAAGTATTAGATTTTATGATATAAGATATATTATTAGATATAATAGAAATAGGAGACCAAGTTTATCTCAAGAATGAAACAGGTCATAAATTAGAATCTTCTTATATAGGACCGTTCAGGTATTAGTATAGAGAAAAATAATAATGTAGTTATAAAGAATAGGAAAAATAGGGAACAAAAAGTTCATAAGGATAGACTAAAAAGGAATAACAAATAAAACACAAAAAAATATATACATAAAAAAAAAAAGAAAAAAAAATTTTAATAAGAATATATATATATAGATATCTTTTTAAAAAAAAAATAAATAAATATATAATATCAAAAAGTGAAAACGAAAAAAAAATATATATATGTAAAATTTTTTTTATGGATTCATCTATTATTGAAAATATATTCATATGATTTCGAAAAGAAAGAGAGAAAGAGAATTTGTCTGAGCAGACACAAACTAAGACACAAAAAAATTTTTTTTTCCCTTATATACACATTTACCTTACCCTTATTTTACCTTCAATTAATTATCTAATGATTATTAATAACTCCATAATATTACGTTATTCTCTAAAAAGGGGAGGTGTAGTATATTCATACAAATAATCATTCAGTACAATGAGCTCAACTTGTAACACCCTGTTGCAAGTATAAACAATTAAACATACATATACGCATTAAAATATAATTGTGCACTTGATTATGTTTATATATATATACATTGATGTATGTACATAAACATATTCACATAAATCTACAGCTAAGCATGATCATATATGTATGTGCATTTGTATATGAGCTAGAGCCAGGCCAGCGTGGGAACGCTGACCAAGCACTTTGATGCATGCGCTCCAACAATATGTATGTATGTACTGACACTCTCCCTCTCTTTTGTAGCTGTCGCATAAGTCGCAGCATAAGAATATATATGTAAACTTAGATTAAGCAAAATAATAATTTGGAATAAAGAATGAATCGGATAACTAGAACCAACTGACACTGACGTGTCCGTCTTCAAGATTATTTCTTCTTAAATGGAACCCGGTCATTACAGTATGTATATAATACTTATTTACTTACTTTAATAATAACGCTAATCCAATACATATATAAAAGAACCGTATTGTATAAGCGATAACCTGTAGCGTTTAAGCTATATCGATATCAACGCTGTGATATCGATGACTTTTAAAAAGAGACAACGCTGATACCTTCTTCCGTTCTGAAAAGCTGGCAGCGACCAGACGTGCGTTTGAGAAAAACACTAATTATTAAGCCATCCATTGTGAATTAATATAAAAGCTGAGAAAACAATAAACATTTATAACTTTTACAATCTCAGAAGTGGTTCTTACTCGCCATGAACGAAGTTAACTTTAATTTGTGTTCCGTAGTGCTTTTAAAGCAGTGGCTACAGAGTCTCGGTCTGCCAACAACGGGCACTAGAGCCGAAATTATGGCCCGTCTGCTTGAAATTCCTCTAGAGCAGCGTGGAAGTCCACCGGAGTCTCAGCAAGCTGAAAACGTTGAGCAGGAGGGAAATCGTGATCAGCCCCAAGCTCAACATGTGGATGCGGAGCTAACGCATGAGGAGGAGACTGAAGCTGTCGAACAAAAAATCAGCGCTCAGCCAGAACAAATGGAAGCATTAAACGATGAAGCTGCAACATTAATACAGTTACGTGAAGAACTCAATCGCTACCAGAATCATGCTACAGAAGTTGTGTCTCGAGGTCTGAGATCGAGCACAGGGCAATCTTACAGTCGATTGCCTTGACAGCATTAATGACGTCAACATCCACTGTGGCAACGCTGTAAAAGATACCAACTGCAGTGGCAACGCTAGAAATATCAACGACCACATTGGCAACGCCAAATATAGTAGTGTTGAACAGCTATCCAACCAAATGATAAACACGTTATTGGATTCACCAGCAGCAGCTCTGTCGCTAGCAAAGGAAGTCGCTATGGATTATAATGGGGACACTTGTGTTCGCGCTTGGATTTCTCAGATGCAAAATATTTCGCAAATATATAACTTGGATGTTGTATGCATGCGGATGCTGTTTATCGCTAAACTAAAGGGTAAAGCACAACAGTGCGACACGTATTCTCGAGCCGGTCGATCAGCTGTTTGACCAACTTTACTTGGCATTTGGAAATAAAACGTCGAAAGCTGAGGCTAGAAGCAAATTTCAGGATCGCAAGTGGCTAGCCAGCGAGAATTTTGGTTCTTATTTTGATGAAAAGATGAGGCTGGCTGATGACATCAACATCGATATGGAGGAACTGTTGGAGTGCATCATTGACGGAATATCATCCAAAAGTTTGCGCGATCAAGCACGTATCCAGTGTTTTTCGGATCCAAGGCAATCCTTCGGATCCAAATCCTTCAGGCGTTTTCATCAGTGCGGCTACCGGAGTTAAAGAAACATCCTATTCCACCACAATCGCAGAGAGTCAGAGAGAGTCTTATAACAGCGTCAATGAGGATGTGCGTTGCGTGAATTGCAATTCCAAGGGTCATCTAGCAGTTGATTGCCGTAAACCGAAAAGGGAGCGAGGATCTTGCTACGCTTGTGGTGCTTTTGGCCATTTTGTTGCCCAATGTCCGGAGAGGAAGAGTGCGACTGGCAACCAATATGTAAGAATATTCAATATATATTTTTGTCAAAATTCTAGATCTCCATTATTTGCAGCGTGCCTCCTAGACTCTGGAAGCTCTATTTCTTTTGTTAAAAAACGTCATATATCAAGTCACCTAACTCTGGAGCCAGTATTGAAAGAATATTTCGGTTTAAAACAAAGCCAATTAAACATATTTGGAAAAACCTTATGTTATGTATTGAAAGGATCAATAAAATGTTATTTTTATTTAAATGTAGTAGCAAATGAGTCTATGAGTCACGATGTAGTTCTTGGAAGAGACTTTTTAACGGCATGTAATTTGAAATTTAATCTAAACGCACTGAAATTGGTTACAGTACAAAAAGTGGAGACTGAAAACAGAGAAGATACAAATAATTCTAACTTAAACTATAGTAAACAGTTAGATGAGACAGTTACAAAACAGTTTGATGAAACAGTCAGTAAACAATTAGATGAAACAGTCAGTAAACAATTAGATGAAACAGTTAGTAAACAAGTAGATAAAATAGTAAGTAAACAGTTAGATGAAACAGTTAGTATAGAATTAAATAAAACACATAGTACAGAGTTAGAGGAAAAAGATAGGATATAGTCTGATAGGACGTTAAATGAGCAGAGACACGAAATACTTACTATTCAATCAAATAAAAAAATTTCCAGAAAGAGTTAGAAAAAGTCGACAATGACTTATCAAATATTAATTACACTGAAGACACAATTGATGTTCCAATTGGGACGAAAAACTGAATTATGATACCAAATGTAAACTAAGACAAATGATTAAAATTTATTCCTTAAATGCGACATTCCCAGAAGAGCCAATGACTAGATGTGAAATCAAATTAAATTTAGAAAAATAGAAACCCTTTAGTGGTTCTCCAGACGCCTTTCATATACAGAAAAAGATCAATTGCAAATATTATTAGATGATTATTTAAAAAAAGGAATTATAGAGCCGAGTGAGTCGGAGTACGCGTCACCAATCGTTTTAGTAAAAATGAAACCAGGAGATATTCGCTTGTGTATTGACTTTAGAAAACTAAATAAAGTTTTAATTAAAGACAATCCATTACCACTGATAGATGACCTACTTGACAAATTAGTAAATAAAACGGTGTTCACAAAATTAGATCTTAAAAATGGATACTTTCATGTGTATGTAAACAAGGAATCTATTAAGTACACTTCGTTTGTCACTTCGTTAGGGCAATAAGAATTTTTAAGAATGCCCATGGGATTAAAAAATTCGACAGCTGTGTTTCAACGCTTTATAAATAAGATATTTTGTGATATGATTAAAGACAACAAGTTAGTTGTGTATATGGACGATATCATGGTGGCCAGCAAGGATATAAATGAACACTTAGAAACTCTAAAGAAAGTTTTTATAAGATTAGCTAAGAATAAATTAGAGCTACGTTTGGACAAATGTGAATTTATGAAGTCCTGTGTCAAATATTTAGGTTATCAAATATCAAGTGAAGGTATAAAAACAGATGATAAAGGAATGGAAGCGATAAATTTTACAATACCTGAAAAGGCACAGGCTGTTCAAAGTTTTCTTGGGTTATGCTCGTACTTTCGTAGATTTTTTAAAGATTTTTCTATTTTAGCGAAACCGTTATATGATCTTTTGAAAAAGGAAAAAGAATATGTGTTTCAAGAAAAAGAATTAAATTGTTTTTTACTGCTCAAAGAAAAACTTATGAATGCACCGGTGTTGGCAATTTACGATTACAAGGATGAGGTTGAATTGCATTGCGATGCCAGTGCTTTAGAATTCGGAGCAGTATTACTTCAGAAAAAATCAGACAAATTGTTGCATCCTATATCCTATTTTTCAAAACGAACAACCGGAGCAGAAGAAAAGTATCACAGCTTTGAGTTAGAAACTCTTCCAATCATTTATGCCTTACGCAGATTTCGTATTTACCTTCAAGGTAAACGCTTTAAGATTATGACAGGTTGTAATTCTTAAACAATGACATTAAACAAAGTTCAACTTAACCCTAGAATTGCTAGATGGGCATTAGAGCTTCAAAACTATGATTATGAATTGATTTATAGGCCCGGAAACAAAATGCAGCATGTAGATAACCTAATAATTTGCCAATCAAAGGATCCTAAAATTCAAAACTTAAGGAAATTATTAGAAAAGGCTGAACACAAATTGTATGAGATGAGAAATGGAGTGATTTATAGAAAAGCAAATGATGGTAGACTTCTCTTTTATGTTCCAGAAAATATGGAAGAGCATGTGTTGTATAGGTATCACAATGAAATAGGACATGTAGGGAGAGACAAAATGATTGATTTAATTAATAAAAGTTACTGGTTCGCAAACCTCAAAGACAAATGTACTAGTCATATTGAAAACTGTCTTAAATGCATTGCCTATTCTCCAAGATCTGGAAAAGAACATTGTATACCTAAAGGCAATAGACCATTTGAATTTAATCATTATGGGCCAGTAAGTGCTGGTAGAGCAAAAAAGCATATATTCGTGGTTGTAGATGGGCTTGCGAAATTCGTACGATTATATACGACGAAAACAACCAGTACTAAAGAAGTTTTGTCATGTCTTAAAGATTATTTTAGAACATATAGTAAACTAAAGTGTATTATTTCTGATAGAGGCAGTTGTTTTACTTCAAGTGAGTTCGAGGAGTTTATAGAAAACTATACCATTAAACATATTAAAATCGCGACCGGATCTCCCCAAGCAAACGGACAGGTAGAAAGAATTAACAGAAGTCTAGGCCCGATGATTGCAAAATTAGTTGAACCTGAGAAAGGATTGCATTGGGATTTAGTGGTAGAACAGGTGGAGTATTCAATGAACAATACACAGCATCGAAGTGTAAAACAATTGCCAAGTATTATGTTGTTTGGATCGTCACAAAGGGGTCGAATAGTAGATGAATTAAAAGATAAACTACAATTGATAAAACAAGACACCAAGCAGAAGAGTTTAACATAAATCAGGAATGAGGCAATTGAGGCTCAAAATAATGCTCAGTCCTACAACAAAACTTATTATGATAAAAGCAAACGAAAGCCAAAAGAATTTAAGCAAGGAGACTATGTTATGGTAAAAAATTTTTCGTAAACAGTTGGTACGTCAAGGAAACTAATTCCAAAGAATAAAGGACCTTACCGAATAGAAAAATTTTAAAAAATGATAGATTTTTACTTAAAGATGTGGAAGGTTTTCAAGTATCTCGTAACCCATATCAGGGCGTGTGGAGCATTCAGAATATAAGACACTGGATCAAAAAATGAAGATCAAATTTAAGATGTGAAGAAAAATATAAAAATATTAAATGTATTAATATATTACTTAATAATTAGAAAATATACATATGTATCAATATATAGAAATAAGTTAAGATTACGTGATCAGGAGATCCAAATGTCAGAATGGCCGAGTTGTAGTAGGCTACATATAAATCCCCTGGTCTACGTATGTATATAATACTTATTTACTTACTTTAATAATAACGCTAATCCAATACATATATAAAAGAACCCTATTGTATAAGCGATAACCTGTATTATGTAGCGATTAAGCTATATCGATATCAACGCTGTGATATCTATGACTTTTAAAAAGAGACAACGCTGATACCTTCTTCCGTTCTGAAAAGCTGGCAGCGACCAGACGTGCGTTTGAAAAAAACATTAATTATTAAGCCATCCATTGTGAATTAATATAAAAGCTGAGAAAACAATAAACATGTATAACTCTTACAGAATTTACATCAATAATTATCAAGGGGTTCAAAAATGGTAAACAAACTGATGTCATATACACTGACTTCAGCAAAGCCTTTGATTCCGTTAATCATACCCTATTACTTTCTAAGCTGAGCGACATTGGGTTTCCACCCCTTTTCCTTTCTTGGGTTCGAGAATATTTAACAAATAGAAAACAGAAGGTACTTTTTAAGTCTTCTTTTTCCGTTTCCATTCCTGTGACTTCTGGTGTACCTCAAGGTAGTCATCTTGGCCCTCTGCTCTTCACACTATTTATTAACGATCTTCCATCAGTCATTGTTCATTCGCATGTGGTAATGTATGCTGACGATGTCAAGCTTTGTCTTACTTATAAAGATACAGATTCATTTAGTCGGCTACAAGCTGATCTTAAAAACTTTCAATCCTGGTGCCAGTTTAATCTACTAAATCTTAACACTACCAAATGTAAGGTAATGACTTTTTTTCGTAACTCTCCTCAACTGGTCACTTATTTTCTAAGCAACAGCCCTTTAGAACGTCTAAATAATATGAATGATTTAGGCGTACTTATGGACCATAAGTTAAATTTTAACACCCATATTTCCACCACGGTCGCAAAGGCCATGAGTGTCCTGGGTTTCATTAAAAGATGGTCAATAGAATTTGATGACCCCTATACAACTAAAGTTCTTTTTACTTCGCTTGTCCGTCCTATTTTAGAGTATGGATCTTGCATTTGGTCACCTCAATATGAGTCGCACCAGATTAGACTAAAATCCGTTCAAAAGCAGTTCTTGCTATTTGCTCTTCGTGGCTTAAGCTGGGATCGCAATGTCAATTTGCCTTTGTATTGTAGTAGACTTCTCTTGATTAACCTTCCGTCCCTAACTAACCGTAGAATTATGCTTGGTGTCATTTTTATGCACAAGCTTCTAATTGGTGATATCGACTCGCCTGAGTTATTAGCTCAGGTGAATCTGTCGGTACCATGTAGACGGAGTAGACATCCTTTGATACCTTTGTCCCTTAGTCGTTGTTCTTCTAACTATGCTATGCATGAACCTTTTAGGGTCCTCTGCTCTGATTACAACCTTCTAATCCCTGTAATCGGCTCAGAGTTTTCTATTAATATGTCTAAAATATCTATCCTATCCCATTTAGTTAATAGATAGCTGTAGTATTATGTGTTTGTCTGTCTTTTCTATTGTGAATTTTGTCCACGCGATTCGTGCCGTGCGTTATAGGGCTGCACCCCTCGGTCGGTCGGGTGGGAGGTGGGCAGTTATCTGCTTGGGCTCGCGCGTAACAGGCTTTGTACTGGTGTCGTAGGGGCCACTTGAACGTACTGCGCATAGTATCGTCAACGTCCGCTAGAAAACTCGATTGGATACTGCGGGTCGAAAATTACCAAGACTGGCTTCTGTGTAAGTATAGAGACAACCTTCTTTCTTATTTGCTACTTATTGTACTGTTAACTTAAGAATAGATCATTTTTTTATATTAAAGGAAAATCCGGCACACGTAAGACAGTCAAGAGTAATCATTAATCTTTCTAAAGCCTCAGTTTTCGTTGAAGCATCCACCATTACGTCGTCCATATAAACAACCACAAATGTATTAGCAAGATCTCGCAGTGCTTGTATAACGGTACGCTGAAAAACTGAAGGCGCATTTTTAAGCCCAAACGGCATTGCTAAGAATTCATATTGTCCGTCTGGAGTGACGAACGCTGTACACTCTACTGAGTGTTCATGCATGGGTATTTGATATTATCCACTTGCCATATCTAGGCATGTGAAATATTTTGCCCATTGAAGCCTGGCTATCTGGTCTGATATAGGGGCAAAGGGTATCTATCTGCAACGGTATTACCATTTAATTCCCGGTAATCTACACACAAGCGATTGGAGCCGACTTTTTTGTTTACCAGCATTATGGGACTTGCGAAGGGTGAGCAACTCGGGTTTATTACTTTGCATTCCAATAGCTCCCTAATCTTATTTCGAACCAATTCCCTTTCACTTGGACTGAGCCTGTATGGTCTCCTTTGGACAATTTTTCTTGGGTCATTTAGTTTAATTTTCATTTTACCCGAACTAACTCTAGACAAAGGAATCCCATTGATAAAATATTTTGAATAATTTTCCAACAAACTTTTTAATTCATCACAGTCTTCAGCAAGAAGACCTGTGTCTTAGTCATAAAATTTATCTTCGTTAACACAATTATTAACAGTTTTTGTTTTAACAATTTCAAATTTCCCTGGTGAAATTATGACATTAAATCCAGGCGACAATATTTCTCGACCAATAATTATGTAATTTTTCATATAATTATTGTCTAAAACATGAAACAAAATCTCAATTTGATAATTATTAATATTTACGTTGGTAAGTATTTGCAATGTGCTGCAAACGCTGCCATTGCCAATGCCTTCTAACCTCACAACATTATTTAATCTTTTACCAGCTAGCTTAGCACTTATCTGTTGTATGATTAATGAACACTCCGCGCCAGGGTCAAACGTTGTAGCAAATGTCATTCCTTGATGAACCATCTCTCCTTTAGGCTCAACAACTTCGCACAGTTGCACTCTCTTTACAGAATGTGTATCCTTGCTGTTGTCCGTTTTGGGTTTACTGCATTGTGTAGAAATATGGCCACGCTCTCGACACTTGAAGCAGGTTACATCAGATTTTTGACGGTGACCACATGCGCTGCTGCCATTACGGTCCATAGCACGAGACGAAAGATTTTGCTGCTGTCTAGCTCTGCATCCGTTGATCTTGTGGCCTAACTTTCCACAGAAGTGACACATAATTGTTAAAAGTTTTTGCCTCTTGATATCAAGCAAAGACATTTCTTCCCGCGACGTCTTCTTTCTTTTGTTGAATGTGAATGCTTTTAACTCGGTTTGCAAATCACATCTGGTGCGCACATTTGAGGTAAAGGTCATGCGCTGCAATCTGCTATCAACTTGAGCCAGCCTAGCAAGCGTTACGGAAGCTGCAATCTCCTCTACATCCATTTCACGCCATTTCACAATAAGCGACGTCGTCATACGACCAGCATAATTCGAAAGGCATTCACCGTCGCGCGGACTGTTAGTTAGCATTGTCAGAAACATAGCCGCTGGTGTTTCAACATTAGTGAACTGTTGAATGAATAGTTGCTTGAACTCGGGCCAATTCATTTCTGGAAAACAAGTCCGCGCAAGCCATTGTGAGGCACTACCTTCCATCGCTGCACTTAATACCGTCACAAGGGCACTACCTTTTATATCATTTTCTGCCAAAATAATGTTCGCAGTAGAGCACCATGACGACGCATCGGCGCCAACAAGGTCTGCATTGAATTTTGGCAGCACAACCGCGATTTTATTTGTTTTTTCGGAAATCGTTGCTTGAAATGTTTTAACGAGTTCTGTTAATTTTTTATTTTGCAACTCTATTAGAGCTTTCCACGGCTCAGCTTCGTTGATAGGTGCCGAGCCCGATCCCACTTCTGATATTAACGCGTCATTAAACTGATCCATTTTCTAATCGCGCAGCGTGTTTCGGTGGCCGAAGTCTAGCATAGAACTGACCTGCGTCGCACACTTATTCTTTTGTGCCTACCATCGAACCACGCTCGGCGTCGTGGCGCTGTCGCCGCGCTAAAACGGTACTTTCCAAAACTACAAAATGCCATCAGCCAATCGCAACTCAATTAAAGGCTGCTGCAATTTTCACATTATGATGAAATAACATTCCTGCGAAATGCCTCACACTCACACACAGCACGAACTGCCCGCGCCGACATATATATATAACATTTTTTTTCACCCATTAAAATATGAAGAGTAGGAAATTCTCTTAAAGTAAATTCATTGCGTCACTAAAGAAATGACGATACATTTGGCTACCTAAAAAGGATAGAAATGAACTTATTATTATATGAAATACTCTCCCATATAATAAAAGTACATCAGCAATTTAAAAAAATCGAATCATCAAGCAAAGGATAAGCTTCAGTGGATCGCAGTATGACAGCTGCTCAACCACTTACAACACCTTGCCTGTTACAAAAGTCGTTTACAATTGATTCTAGGCTTTGTCATTGTATTAAATAATTTCTTAATAAGTAACTAGCGCGGCATCAGGTGATCGAAGATCCTCCCAATTTACTATGTTACAAATAACATTGGCATCACATCCATTGTCGTTTATAAAATAAACTTTTAAAGGTTTAGAAGCCATACAATGCAAATTGCCCCTTATTTATCATTGCAGTCCAGCACGGATACGACCTTAGAGCCGTTCAGGCATAATCCAACGGACGTAGCGTCATACCACTGTTCGTTCGAACAAGTATTGTGCCATTAGTCCGTACCTGCGGTTCCTCTCGTACTACGCAGGAATGCTGTCGCAACAACGTTTTGTCATTAGTAGGGTAAAACTAACCTGTCTCACGACGGTCTAAACCCAGCTCACGTTCCCTTGCATGGGTGAACAATCCAACGCTTGGTGAATTTTGCTTCACAATGATAGGAAGAGCCGACATCGAAGGATCAAAAAGCGACGTCGCTATGAACGCTTGGCCGCCACAAGCCAGTTATCCCTATGGTAACTTTTCTGACACCTCTTGTTAAAAACTCTTTAAGCCAAAAGGATCGATAGGCCGGCCTTTTGCTGTCCCTTTGTGTACTGAACACCGAGATCAAGTCAGCATTTGCCCTTTTGCTCTATGTGTGGTTTCTGTCCGCACTGAGCTGGCCTTGGGACACCTCCGTTATTATTTGAGAGATGTACCGCCCCAGTCAAACTCCCTATCTGGCAATGTCCTTGAAGTGAATCTTACCTGAGTAATTGGAGTTATACCAAATATTTCACGAGCACATAAACCATGTTATTGTTTCCCAATCAAGCCCGACTATCTCAATCTTCAGAGCCAATCCTTATCCCGAAGTTACTGATCTAATTTGCCGACTTGCCTTACCTACATTATTCTATCGACTAGAGACTCTTCACCCTGTTAAGAAGTTTGCGTATCCCCACCATAAATTTTCAAGGTCCGAGGAGAAAATATCGACACAACATTATATGTCATGCTCTTCTAGCCCATCTACCATATCTCTCTGCGAAAGACTTCCATGGTAGTAGGGCTATAAAACAGAAAAGAAAACTCTTTCGATACCTCTCGACGGCTTCTTTATGGTCATTCCTGTTGCCAGGATGAGCACGAGGCCCATATTTAATAACAAACGGATACTCAACAGGTTACGGAATTGGAACCGTATTCCCTTTTGTTCAAAATTATTCAAGTGTTTTATTATTTATTATTTCATTTGACATTTTTAAAACTTGAAAATTTTCGGCTTTCGCCTTGAACTTAGGACCGACTAACTCGTGATCAACCACTGTTCACACGAAACCCTTCTCCACTTCAATCCTCCAAGGTCTCATTCGATTATTTGCTACTACCACCAAGATCTGTACCAAACACTTCTAAGCTTGAAAATTTCTACTCGCTAAAGTTTCAAAATTTATATTATAAATAATATAAATCATCTACTTTAGCGGTAATGTATATATATACAACTTAAGCGCCATCCATTTTAAGGACTAGTTGCTACAGAGTTGCTATTCAGAGTTGTTTTCAACTTTCCCTCACGGTACTTGTTTACTATCGGTCTCATGGTTGTATTTAGTTTTAGATGGAGTTTACCACCTACTTAGTGCTGCACTATCAAGCAACACGACTCTTTGGAAACACCATCTAATAATCATTAACGTTATACGTGCCTGGCACCCTCTATGGGTAAATGGCCTCATTTAAGAAGGACTTAAATCGTTAATTTCTCATACTAGAATATTGATGCTCCATACACTGCATCTCACATTTGCCATAAAGACAAAGTGACTTAGTGCTCAACTATTTTCTTTTCGCTCGCCGCTACTAAGAAAATCCTTGATAGTTTCTTTTATATGGGTAGTCCCATATGAGTTGGGGTTGTATATACACACAAATTTATTATTTAATATATTAAAACCATTGTATACAATTATTTTTTCATTTCATACCATTAATAAGAGGAAATTCTAAATTAAAATTTAATATTTTTTATGATAGACATTCCTCAGTATTGATTTGAAAAAGAAAATTATACATCTTCGTTTTTCTCATACGTATGTTAGCCAATGTGTTTCAATTATTATTAATATTATGAATATACATATATATCCAATAATATACCATGTTTAAGAATAAACATCGTGTTCATCTGAAGCGGCTTCACCAAATCAGATGCACTAAAGAAAATAGAATACAACTGTACTTTTGCACAAAGAACTAACCTAGCATATGACTAGAATTACAATCAGCCACACGCGTTGTGGAAAAAACACTTGTAATTGTAAACTAACCCAAACGATCACAACGGCATGATATCAAGTGGCCGACGCCGTGCCTAAAATAATAATAATTTTTCAACCCCGAATGCGTGGGTGTGAGTCGTACTAGAATAAGATCTCCTTAAGAACAATTGTTACCTCCTAGAGCCTAAGATTTCCTATATAAACTCCGTACTTTTGTAAATAAAATCAGTTCATATTTTGAATTCAACGAACGAAGATTGGGTTATTTTCCTTCTCTCCGGGAATCCCTATTCATACCATATGCTTTAATATTTCGTAAAATATAACAGCATGGACTGCGATATGCGTTCAAAATGTCGATGTTCTTGTGTCCTGCAGTTCACACGATGACGCACAGTTTGCTGCGTTCTTCATCGACCCATGAGCCGAGTGATCCACCGCTTAGAGTGATTATTAAAGTGTTTATTTATTTCATTACGTCAATAATATTTTTATTGAAAGGAATTAAAACTACACCATTTTACTGGCATATATCAATTCCTTTAATAAAATCTTAACCCAAACGAATGCTGCGAAATGTCTTAGTAAACATAAGTGATTCAATACTGGACTTGACAAAATTTAAAAACTTGAAATTTAAAGTAAACCATCAATTTATGTAAAACGTTAACCATAAATGCAGGTATAACATTGTACATTTGGGATGTTGCTTTAACCAATGTATGCCCAAACCAACAATGGCCAATACATTATGCAACGCCTGTATATTATGGTACATATACACGCAGATAAATAAAGATATACAAAAATCATTTTCAATCTCCGATCGGAATACATAATTTAAGAAGAGTTAATATATTTTTTTCTACCGTCTATTGTTATATATTTATACTCATTTTACTTTATTTAAATTTAATTTAATTTAATTTTTCAAATCAAATATTGTATTAAATCGACTTCCCCAGATCAGATTTAATAATAATAATAATCAAGTTCATTTTCATTTTATGCTCTCATCTTCAATTTTATTTTTATTTTATATATATTTATATTAATTTGGTATTTATTCATTTTAATAACGGTGGGAAAATTTTATTTATTGTATTTACAATAATGATCCTTTCGCAGGTTCACCTACGGAAACCTCTAAATAATCAAATTCGGTCAACTTTTGCGAAACAACCGTAACCGAACCGAACTTTCATTGTAGCGCGCGTGCAGCCCAGGACATCTAAGGGCATCACAGACCTGTTATTGCTCAATCTCATTATTGCTAGACGCAAATTGTCCATTTAAGAAACTAGTATCCTTATAATGGGACAAACCAACAGGTACGGCTCCACTTATATAAACACATTCAAACACAATAAACATTTTACTGCTACCATGAGCTTCAACACCTGAAGATATCTATTTAATATATTTGAGTCTCGTTCGTTATCGGAATTAACCAGACAAATCACTCCACGAACTAAGAACGGCCATGCACCACCACCCATAGATTCGAGAAAGAGCTTTCAATCTGTCTTACACACTTATGTTCGGACCTGGTAAGTTTTCCCGTGTTGAGTCAAATTAAGCTCCACTCCTGGTGGTGCCCTTCCGTCAATTTCTTTAAATTTCAGCTTTGCAACCATACTTCCCCCGGAGCCCAAAAGCTTTGGTTTCCCGGGAAGCGACTGAGAGAGCCATAAAAGTAGCTACACCCAATTGCTAGCTGGCATCGTTTATGGTTAGAACTAGGGCGGTATCGCGTTCGAACCTCTAACTTTCGTTCTTGATTAATGAAAACATCTTTGGCAAATGCTTTCGCTTAAGTTAGTCTTACGACGGTCCAAGAATTTCACCTCTCACTGCCCCCAAACTGCTTCTATTAATCATTA
The DNA here is from genome assembly GCF_018902025.1 of Drosophila willistoni. Taxonomy (NCBI): domain Eukaryota; kingdom Metazoa; phylum Arthropoda; class Insecta; order Diptera; family Drosophilidae; genus Drosophila; species Drosophila willistoni. Next base: position 58,634 of record NW_025814539.1, on the reverse strand, counting down.
CCTCTTGATCTGAAAACCAATGAAAGCAGAACAGAGGTCTTATTTCATTATCCCATGCACAGAATATTCAGGCATTTGAAGCCTGCTTTAAGCACTCTAATTTGTTCAAAGTAATTGTACCGGCCCACAAAAACACTCGATTAAGAGCACTAATGTAGGTTTTTAAATAGGAGGAATATATAAAAAAGTACAAGTACCTAATTACATATAAGAACTCCACCGATAATACGCTTACATACATAAAGGTATAGTACTAACTACAAATGTATGTTGTACTACCCGTATGAAGCACAAGTTCAACTTCGAAAGTTTTGACCGCAACAACTTTAATATACGCTATTGGAGCTGGAATTACCGCGGCTGCTGGCACCAGACTTGCCCTCCAATTGGTCCTTGTTAAAGGATTTAAAGTGTACTCATTCCAATTACAGGGCCTCGGATATGAGTCCTGTATTGTTATTTTTCGTCACTACCTCCCCGAGCTGGAAGTGGGTAATTTACGCGCCTGCTGCCTTCCTTAGATGTGGTAGCCGTTTCTCAGGCTCCCTCTCCGTAATCTAACCCTGATTCCCCGTTACCCGTTGCAACCATGGTAGTCCTAGATACTACCATCAAAAGTTGATAGGGCAGACATTTGAAAGATCTGTCGTCGGTACAAGACCATACGATCTGCATGTTATCTACAGTTCAACCAATATAACGATCAATTGATCGCTTGGTTTTAGTCTAATAAAAGCACACGTTCCAAAAAAAAACCCGAAGGTCCGTGTTTTAATTGCATGTATTAGCTCTAGAATTACCACAGTTATCCAAGTAACTGTTAACGATCTAAGAAACCATAACTAATATAATGAGCCTTTTGCGGTTTCACTTTTAATTCGTGTGTACTTAGCCATGCATGGCTTAATCTTTGAGACAAGCATATAGCTACCGGCAGGATCAACCAGATTAATGTTATTTATTAAATGTGTTGTTAAATAACGATAAGTTTTATGATTTTTAACAAACACATACTTTTAAATATTTAAAGATACTTGTTTTTTTTTTTTTTTTAACGTTTAATAGATATTTGTTGAATCTACTCTTAAATTAGAGCCTAACAACAAGTTTGAGATATTTTTCTTAGACTAGTACTTAAGATAAATCCTGGGGATATTGCAGGCGGCCCTAATCACTTGTTATTGGGTTGGTCTGTCATTTCTTTTAAGACGAGTTCTATTATTAGTTCGCGTAAGGGAATTGGCAAGAACATTTGGGTGTGCATCCAGTTTCGCAGAATACTTTAGTTGTTGAGTACCTATTTCAGATTTTACGCTAGGTATATTTAGATCATTTTGAATGTTGTCGTTTCGTATATACCATGGGGCCCCCGTGATTGATCTTAAAATCTTCGACTGCGCTCTTTGTATAATATCGACATTGCTGGTACTTGCATTTCCCCATAGTACGGCTCCGTAAGTCCAGATGGGTTTCAGTACGGAGTTGTATAGGAGGACTTTATACTCCAGACGTAGAGGGGACCGAGCATTGATGATCCAATGTAGGCTACTCGCTTTCAGTTTAAGCTGTGACTTTTTTCCTCCGATGTGCTTGCGCCAAGTTAGTCTTCTGTCTAGGTGGATGCCAAGGTAAGTGACATCCACGGCTTGAGGAACTGGTACGTTGTTTAGCATTAGAGCTGGACAGTTTCTTCTGTTAAGCGTAAATGTAACATGTTTGCATTTCTGCTCGTTGACCCGGATACGCCAGGTTGCTAGCCATTCCTCTACCACCTTAAGGTGTTCCTCTAGTTTTGCAGAGGCTTGTATTGGGCATTTGGATCTGCTAAGGATTGCCGTGTCATCGGCAAAAGTGGACGTTGTAAGTCCAAAACTCGTTGGTAAGTCTGCAGTGTACAGCAGGTAGAGCAATGGGCCGAGTACACTGCCTTGCGGTACACCAGCTTTGATTTCAAAATCAGCGGAGACGGAGCCATTACATCCTACAGCGAATTTCCTATTGTAAAGGTAAGATTCCATGAGTTTGTGTGTGTACTGTGGCAGTTTTTGCCGGATTTTGAACATCAGACCCTCCAGCCAAACTCTATCGAAAGCCTGGGCAACGTCGAGAAAGACAGCCGCACAGTATTCTTTTAGTTCGAATGCTGTTCGTATTTCGGATGTTATGCGATTGACTTGTTCAATTGTACCATGTTTTTCGCGGAAGCCAAACTGGTGTGAAGGGATTGTGTTCTCCGATGCCAGAAATGAGTTTAGGCGGATCTGCAGGACCTTTTCAAAAAGCTTCGAAAGACATGGCAGCAAACTAATTGGCCTATAGGATGATGGCTGGGTTTTGTCCTTTCCCACTTTAGGAATCATGATGATAGTGGACTTTTTCCATGTTCTTGGGAAGTAGCCAATTTTTATTATAGCGTTGAACAGTTTGCAGATATATTGTATTGCAATGATAGGGAGTTCTAGGATCATTTTCGGTGTGATTAGGTCATGGCCAGGGGCTTTTTTCGGCTTTATGTGGTTTTTAATAACTGCAGTGATCTCGTCCGATTGGAGTTCCGAGTACTCACTATCCGTTAATGTGTTCGAAGGGAAGAGTACAGATGAATTTGATGTTGGATTTGGCTGGAAAACCATTTTAAGATGTGTGGCAAATACGGATGCCCTCTCTTCGTCACTGCGGGCCCATCCACCGGTTGGACTCCTTATCGGTGAAATTGTCTCTGTAGGAGCGCTTAAAGTTGGGTGGGCTTTCCACAGAGGATGTTTAGTGCTGGTTGGACTGAGCTTTTCTATGTATTTCCTTTGAGCCCAGCTTTCCTCTTGTCTTAACGCCTTGGAGAGGTTGCGATTAGCTTGCCTTAGAAGTTTTGCTGCTGGTGATCGAGTAATCTGCCATTCTCTTCTTAGACGTCGTTTTTCCGTTACTAATTGTTCTATCCGCCGGTTCGTAGGCCTGTCAACAGGTTTGGTGTAAGAAGGAGCATGTGGAGTAGATACTCTTGCTGCAGCTCCCATCATCGACTCAAGTGCAGAGACGCACATATCAATGTCCTCTGCAGCATCCAGTTTCGGCGAACAGTCAATGTGAATAGCACTGGAGAGTGATCGGAAGTTAAATCTAGCAGTGTTTCCGCAGTGATCCGATTACGTGGAATCCTCTTGGTTACTGCGAAATCAATCAAGTCAGGCACTTTTTGTGGATCTGTTGGCCAATAAGTAGCCGTACCCGGTGAGACGCAATCCATCTTATTGAGAGGGTTGACTATTGTGTTGTACAACTGCTTTCCTTTAGGATTTACCAGATCCGCAGTGCGTATGTTTGGCGTTATAGTCCCCTGCTGCAATGAAGCGATCTCCGAGTGTGTTAAAGAAATCGGTAAATTCCTTTTCAGAGATTGAGAAGCGTGGTGGGCAGTACAGGGCGACCAATGTAGTGTTGCCGCAGCTGGTTTGGACGGTTATAGCAGTTGCTTGTAGGTGCTGTGTTTCAAATCTGTTGAGGAACGAGTGTTTTATACGGTTTTTGATTAGGATACCGGTCCCGCCATGAGCTTTTCCGTCTGGTTGGTTTGTTGCGTAGAAGGTATATTTTGGTATTTGAAAATTATTTTTTGATGTTAAATGTGTTTCCGAAATCAGCAAAACGTCGATTTCACTTGAGTTTAGGAATAGTTGCAGTTCATTTTTGTGCTTGGAGATGCCGTTAGCATTCCAAAGACATAGACGTAGGGAAGCCATTATTAATTCTCGATAAGCTTCTGGATAAACAGGTTTTGATTCCGCATCAGTTCGTGCATACAGTTTTGCATGAACGTCATAAAAGTGGTCATGTTTTGATTGAGTGAGATCAATAGGGCCTCTAGACCACTTGGAGTTTGCTGGCCAAGCTCTGGTGCGCTAGGTTGCGGATTCTGTAGATGGCGGAGTGACGGGGTCTCTTTCGCGGGCTCCGTCTGTCCAGTTCGGAGCACACTAGCGAACGATACATTAGGACTGGTTGTATCAGTCATGTTGGATGATCTAACAGCCTTGGCGAAGAAAACCTCCGGTGTAGTTTTGGAAGCGTTGAAGATGATTTTTGGTCCAGCTGGGGGTTTGCGCCCGTTTAGGTGTGATTTAAGATCCTTAAAGACAGGACATCCTCTGTAGTTGGCCGTGTGGTTCCCTCCACAGTTGCTGCATAGTCTTAGTGCGACGTTGTTTCTGTCCTTGGTGCAAATTCCATCTTCATGATGTTCGCCGCAGCCAACACACACTGACCTAAGATTGCAATTGTTAGAGGTGTGGTTGTATTCCTGGCAGTTTTTACACTGCGGTGGTTGGCGTCTCTTATGGGGCTCCTCTACTGTGATTCTTCTGTGCAATAGAAGCTGTAGGTTGTAGATCGGGTGCACTTCATTTGGCTTCGACCGCTTTGCATCTGGTTGGAGCTCGATTTTAAAGAGCGGCCGTGGGACTTTGTTCCTGTTGATGATGTTGACAACGGACTTGACCGAAAACCCTTTTTCGACCAACGCGTCTGCTATTTCTTGAGTAGGGACCGATAGCACCTTTAACACAACCTGGAGCCCTTTACTGCTTTTTAGTTGGTAGGTATAGAAGTTGATGTTAGCATTACGGAGGTACTTTTCGATGATGCGGAAATTGTCCTCAGTTTGGGCTTGACATTTAATTTCTTTAATGTTACCCCTATTGAGAGGGGTTACAACAAAGTTATTTGCCCCTACTGTTTCTACTAGCTTCGAAATCAGGGCGCTGCAGTTGGCTCCACGGATGTATAAAGGGTGTGGTCAAGCCGATTTAACTTTATCTACAGCGCCGGCTTGATCGTCTTTCTGATCGGCAAGAATTTTAAAACGATTCCCGCTAAGGGGTGCTACTCGTTCATTTGGTTTGGTTATTTTCGGCGTATTGTGTAGTGGCCAGAATGGGTTATGGTTCATAGTTCTAACTCAACCTAGTTAACATCTGAAAGTCCCGAGGAGTTAGTGGACATAGTCCTTTTTACAGGAACTTCGATTCAGAAGTATAGGCACTAAGGTTGGGGATAAGTCTTTAACATGAGCAGGATCCTCCGAAAGCGTTATGCTTCGTTGCGCTCATTAGTTGTTGAATTGACAAAATGATTAAACCATCATTGTGATCAGGTTCGAGGATGCGCATTCTTGCTATGCTCGGGTCTAGCTCGTCGGATTGGTCGGGGTTCTTTCTCCCCTTTTCACACTCACTATCATTAATAAATTTAATGCACGTTAAGAAAACTAAACTAACTACTAAAAGTTAAAGGTGATGTTACTATTATTACTATTGCTAAGGTGCCAATTCACCATGACCTAAAGAAAGAAGACAAACATGAATCTAAATAAAGAATGGGAGAGAGCTTAGATGTGATGAGTCTCTCTTCCTTACCCACCCGACCATGACAACTGTTCTAACTCAAAGGTTGTCCCAAAACAATGTAGTTTTATTTTTTTATGACATCTTATGAAAGTTCAGCAAGGATACTTGTCAGACCATATTAGAGTAACTCAATCCATTATTTCGGTTTCGAACATAATTTGGGGTTTTCTTGACTTACTTTCCTAACAAGTTTGGCAAAATTTCATATTTTTTTTTGACTTCATTCTTTCAAATCCAAAAGTGACTTAAATTACTAACATCTTAAATATAAAAGAAAGAAAAGGATGTGCTAGATCCAACCATATGGAGATATTCCAAATATAATATATATATATATAAATTTTAAAGGATTAACACTTTACTCACGACTTTGGCTTACTTCACAGTTTTTCGTTGCAATCGTTGGGCCCAAGATGACGTTGAATTGGCTGTGGTGTGGTTTTTTTTAAAAAAAAAGTTTTAGATTAATTATTTAAATGACAATGAAATATACTCCATAGGTTACCATACGCATATCGCTCCATTAGAACAAACAATTAAAGTAGGATTCTTAACTAGAGATTACTTAAATACTATAGAAAAAAAAGGTTAAAGCTCGTAATGAGCAAAAAAAAATGAACTAAATTTAAATTGTTCGGTTTAAGTCCGTTGCTTAAGGAACGTTAGGTTATGATTGATTCCAATCGAATGACAAAGTGCGAATCTTTATAGATTATGAGAGATACTGACTCAATTTAACACTCTCCTTAACCACCTTGGGGTTTATTTACTTAGGCGATTATTATATTTTTGTTCGGCCTACGAGCGACATGTGCGAGGTAGGGTATTTACGTGATTATATGACAACGAATAATTTTTAGCAGCCTAGACAGCTCCCTCTCAAGACGGTGTATGAGGATTTTATGTTTTTGCCTAATTTACGGCCTTCCTTCAGCGCCTTACGTCACCGTATGTGAACCATGGTGCGTTCGTCGCCCTCAAATTGGAAGCTTCATCCACGAAATTCCGAGGCCTAGGCTTACTCTTAGCGCTAGTACGGATATTCGGCACCTTGTTACGGCTGGGACTGTGAAAACATGAATTTAGTTTACCGGGTCAGGGAATCATAACCTCACATAATTATACAAAAAAAAAATATCACCTTTTGACTCTTTCACTTTTAAAAACTAACCGAACGGTTAGGTTTCACACTGTACTGGTCTTCAACTTTTGCACCGATACTGGCTAGATAGCCTGGTAATTAACTTTTTATTTTTTTGGATTGTCCACCACCACGTGGTATTACGACTTGAAATTTCTTTAAGTAAAAATCACTATATAATTTATGCAACTTATCGCTTCGGCAGAACAGAATAGAATAAATTTGAGCTTAAGCACGCGTCTTATGCCAAAGAATTTGCGGACAGGCTTTCTAACGGGTCTTTTCCCACATGTTGCGACGTGGCGTCTTTTCATTGGGCGATGCGCCTGCATCAGTTAACTGTACTCAAAGCTAAAACTCAACCCTGCAATTAAGTTGACCATGATCATATCTGTGTAACCGTTCTGTTATTTGCTCTTCATGAAAGCGCGGTAGATTTAAAAAAAAATTCTCTTCCTTTTGAAAGTTTCATATTTAAAAAAATAAAAATCCGGTCACTACACCACAGATAATGAAGCGAGATCTCTATCACAGCAGCATTATCTGAAAAGGACGGGATTTTATCGCTTTTTCTTGACTTGAATGTCCTTTAAGTGAAAAACTCCTAGGATTTTGCCGTGGTTGTCTACTAATTCGTAATAAAACGGACTACGTTTCTTCTTTACCGTTGCCGGTACAAAAACAGATGCTAATTTCGCAGAAAACTTCTTAGCTGCATTGCTTTGGGTGAAATTCCTGGCATAAACTTGATCACCAACGTTGAGTTGTATATTTCTACTTGGTAAATTATATCTTTGTGCGTTTTTCTCGTGTGTGTGATCGATATTTTCTTGGGCTTTTTGTCTGGCTAGTTGTAGATAATCAGGGTGATTTAACATAGTATCGTCCTTTAACAAATCTAACTTTCTTAACAGAGTATAGTCGTTACCGTTAAGGATCATATTCTGACTGAATGTAAGAAAATATGGTGAAAACCCGGTGCTTCGATGTACGTTAGCCCGGAGTGCGCCACTAATAGCGTTCAGATGTACATCCCAGTTGGTATGATCTTCGCCGACATAGGCACGAATCGCGGAAAGGATAGATCGATTAAGTCTTTCACTGGCATTAGCTTGTGGCGAGTATATAGCCGTAAGCCGATGAGATACACCAAAACCAGTTAAGAAAGCTTCGAAATAACTTGATTTGAATTGGGATCCGTTGTCGGTAAGAATGACTTCGGGCACGCCAAAAGTGTAAAATATGGTTCTTTCCAAAAATTCACAAATCCTTGGCGCAGTAAATTTCTTAATGGGAATCAAAAAATGAAACTTCGTGTTATGGTCGACGATTACGATGAGTCCGATGTTTCCACTCTTAGTTCTAGGATATGGGCCGAGGAGATCTAAATAAAGTTTTTGAAACGGACGTTCAGAAACTAAAGGTTTTCCCATAGGGGGTTTTAGCACAATATTTGGACTCTTCGTTGAACGACAAATATCTCAATTGGAAACATAAGCTCTTATTTGGCTCACCATTTGTGGCCAAAATAAATATCGTTTTAGTTTTTCTACCATTTTCGCCATTCCACAATGAGCTGAACTTGGTAAATCATGGGCCTGTTGCAAGACTTCTGGTACTAGGGCAGATGGAATCCACAGTTTCCATGATGTATCTTCTCGAGACTCTACGACATTGTTAAAAACAGTTCTTTTATAAACGAATCCTTCTATAACCTTTAAATCAGGGAATTTAGCTTGGTTACTTTGAACATGTTCAATCAGTTCTAGATATTCTACTGATTTGAAATGTACCGATTGTATATCTACAATAGAAGTACTCATTTCAAGTTCAGATACCTCTAACTCGTTTTGTCTAGATAGCGCATCAGCGACTACATTTTCCGGCCTCGCCTGTGTATTATTTTAAAGAAAGGATTGCAACTTCATTGACCATCTTGCTAGTCTACCTGATAGGTCTTTCTGGCGCATTAACCATTGAAGTGAAGCGTGATCTGTGATAACTACAAATCTTGTCCTTCGATATATGGACGGAATTTTTTAATACCCTTGATTACCGCTAAACATTCTAGTTCAGTTACTGAGTAATTCCGCTGGCTTTTGATAATTTTTCGGACATATAAGAGATGGGTAACTCGACTCCATCGCGTTCCTGGGCTAAAACGCACCCTATGCCAACAGTGCTTGCGTCGCATAGTAAAATAAATTGTTTTGAAAAGTCTGGAGTGATTAGTATTGGTGCAGTGGTTAGACGAGTTTTCAAGTCTTCGAAAGCTAAGGAAGCGGAATCGTTCCACTTTAAGGGACCCCTAGACTTCAATAATTCCGTAAGAGGGAAGGAAATGGTAGCGTAATTTTCGACGAATCGACGATACCAGCCGGATAATCCTAAAAATCGTCTTAACTGCTTTACTGTAGTCGGATTTGGAAATTCTTTAATGGCTTTTATCTTGTCCGTGTCTGTCATTAATTGTCCTTCCCGAATAATAAAACCGAGATATTTTATCTCACGCATACAAAATTTAGATTTGCTTATGTTGATGGTAAGATTAGCTTTACGCAAACATAATGCTATTTCTTGAAGTAAAAGTAAGTGTGAATCGAAAGTATCAGACATGATCAAAAGATCGTCGAGGTATACAAAAACTTGGTTACGCAACTGAGGTGGTATGACTTTGTCCATTAAACGACGAAGAGTTTGAGCGGCATTACAAAGACCAAAAGGCATCATCTTATATTGGTACAACGGTCGATTTGGAATAGAAAATGCAGTATATTGACGTGATTTCTCATCAAGAGGAATTTGCCAGTATGCATGTTTCATATCTAAACCAGTGATATACTGTGCTGCGGGAAGACGACTTAAAATACCGTCGATATGCGGTAAAGGGTAAGCGTCTTTTCTGGTCACTCGATTAACCTCACGCGAATCTAAACACAATCTATTTTTACTTCCTTTCTGAACTAGGACGCAGTTACTGCTACAGGGACTGTTCGATTCTTCAATAACATCTAGGGCTAACATCATATCTACTTCAGGAAACATAAGATTTTCTTTAGCGGGCGACACGGGCCAAGTTCGTTGTTTTATGGGGACTGCTGAACCGACATCGATTGTATGTTCTATTAGCTTAGTGCGGCCAAGTCCTTCCAATTCGAATGATGGATAGTTTCCTATTATTACAGTTAGTCGTTTCTGTTGCTCTGGTGATAAATTATGATACTTCGGTAGTTCTTCTGAGTAATCTGATCCTACATCCAATTCTGTAAGTTCTAGAGGTGAAGCGATAAGGTCTAGTAGACCAAACTTCCTAAAGAAATCAATTCCCAGGTAAACGTCTTGTTTAAGTTCTGGAATAATGAATAACTCTACCGTCTTAATGACTTGTCTGTACTTAATTTTGGTTTCAAGTCTACATACTACTCTACTTGGTGTTCCATTCGCCGTATGGATTCTATCTGAGCACTTTTTATAATTACCGGTTTCTAACAATTCTTTGGCAGCCATTCCACCTACACAGCTAATGTTTGTCCTGAGTCTAGCAAAGCTTTATATTTTCTGTCTTCTATGGTGATTTCCGTATATAATCGATCGTCAAACGGAGTAAAGATGGTTGAAACGATCTTATGGTGGCTAGCGCGAATCGCTTTCCAAAATTTTCTTAACCGTATAGTTGAACGTCTGGGCTTTTTAATATAATTTACATAATGTATTCCTCCAAATATTCTTTCGCGTACCTTATTGTAGTTTTGCAACCGAACATGATAGGGTTCTGTTTTACTTAGAATAGATTTTGTTTGTGTTTCCTGGGCTCTATTTACCATTTGAAAACTATATTCGACGGGTTTTACGGGTGTGTTTTGTGATGTTTGGGAAACACACCCGATGTTCGGTTTCCCGTTGGATTGCATTTTGGGCATCGCGGCTTAAATATATCTTTAGCGCCACACCCGTAGCAAAAGATACTACGCTGTTCTAAGCAGTCATCGAAACGGTGACCATATTGGTCGCAATTCCAACACTTTGGACTAGTTGGGTTTGCTGTTATAGCAAGAACTTCCTCACATGATTCTTTATCAATTGTTTGGTCTAACTTTTCATAGGTTTCAGTCAATTCGTTAACGTATGAGCGAAGCGTGAGTGGTTTAAATGATTTAATTTCGTTATAAAACTGTTCGTGCTTGCGTACCTCTACTCGTAACTGTGACCTGTTTGTGATTTCCAGATGTAGTAACTCATGATGAAGACTGGATTTAGCATTTCTAATTAAGAGTGCTACCAACTGTTCTTCTGACATGCCTTGTTGAAGTCTATCGCTTAAGTCTTCAATGGCATACTGGTAGTCGTCAAAAACTTCGTTTTCCCCTTGACGTCGTTTCCTAATCTTTTCCCAAATATCTAAGTCTGTCTCTACATCTTCAAATCGTTTACGAAATTCGACACAAAATTTTTCCCAGGTAAGGTTGCTATGGTTACTATGGTTACTATGAAATTTCCAGTACCAATCGCTGGCTTTACCCGTAAATAATAAATATAAATGATCACATAACAGTTGATAGTCGTTGTTTAAATTTTGTCGTGTCAGTGATCGTACTCGGAAGTTGAAATCTTCCATTCTCATACCCTGCTTTGTACCATCGAATTTAATTCGCCACGTCTGGATAATGCTTGACGCTTTTCCAGGGGAAATGCAACTAAGTGATCTGAGTTGATCTCTGCTCGTTCCTGAATTGTCTAGGTCTACTCTTGGTCTTTGGAAGGTTTCTGATTCTTCTCTATTAGGGCTTTGTCTGATTGCTTGTTGTTGGCTAAGTTGAAGTGAAGCTAGATGCTTTTGTATGGAAGCCTCAATATTCTGACTTAATATATTGGACAAATCTTGCACTATCTTTACTTGCTGACTGTCAATAGCCGAATTGATATAATTCGTTATTTCGACCTGCGAATTTGCATTGAAAGCATCAAGTCTACTCTCTACTTGCTTTTGTTGCGATCTAGTATTAACTCCGGGTTTGCTGCCGTATTTAGGTCTGCCTTTGCCTCTGTAGGGTTTTGTAGCTGATTTCCTTACATTTTCGTTAGAAGTATTAACACTTGCTGATCCTAACGCTAGTGAATTTAATTCTGCTGCTAATGTGTTGTTGGAAAATGTTAGTTGTACGGGAATACAACTAGTCGCACATGTCGGACAGGCTGCAGTTGTCTTCAGATGCTCCAGAAGACATTCCTTGTGAAATCTGTGTCTACATGGTGCGTTTGCTATCAGATCCGTCGCATTCATTACTTCATTACATATACCGCAAAATGGATCTTCTATTGCCGGCTGGGCTATATTTTCATTACTACGAAACATTTTAAATGTGTATGTTCCAATAATTTTTCTAAATAAAAAAAACTTTTCTCAATATCACTAAGGTCTGCCTTTCCTCTTGCTCAACTTGTTCACAGATGTCTAATTTTATCTGGATCTAAATGTTTGTTTTCTTCTTTGGTCTTACTGTATCTAATATGCGTATTGCCGATTTGAAAGTGGACAAGCTTGAATGACTGGACTATATCCGAAACTCTCCAGAACATAGTAATTCCAAAATAAATCCTCCATGCCTATCTAAACCAAATTTTTACTACCATAGCATTTCCTGAAATATGTATCTAAGGCTAGGCTATCACGAAACTCACTTGGTCGACCAATCCTCATTCTGGAATTGCAATCGCATTTCCAAAGATCGTACTCGTGCGCGATACCAAAATACTTTCTAGAATATGCACAATAACTTGTAATCAAATGGAACTTTAGTTGTTCCTAAAATTTGTAAATATGGATGGACTATTCGAGCTTTGTGGGACGACCCTTCATTTGAGAATTTTCCTCAAATGTTTGAAAAGTGGTTTGTTTATGGATTTGTTGGTCGGCCCCACGTTGGGCGCCAATTATTAATATATGTAGTGCCAGAATGGGTTATGGTTCATAGTTCTAACTCAACCTAGTTAACATCTAAAAGTCCCGAGGGGTTAGTGGACATAGTCCTTTTTACAGGAACTTTGATTCAGAAGTATAGGCACTAAGGTTGGGGATAAGTCTTTAACATGAGCAGGATCCTCCGAAAGCGTTATGCTTCGTTGCGCTCATTAGTTGTTGAATTGACAAAATGATTAAACCATCAGTGTGATCAGGTTCGAGGATGCGCATTCTTGCTATGCTCGGGTCTAGCTCGTCGGATTGGTCGGGGTTCTTTCTCCACTTTTCACACTCACTATCATTAATAAATTTAATGCACGTTAAGAAAACTAAACTAACTACTAAAAGTTAAAGGTGATGTTACTATTATTACTATTGCTAAGGTGCCAATTCACCATGACCTAAAGAAAGAAGACAAACATGAATCTAAATAAAGAATGGGAGAGAACTTAGATGTGATGAGTCTCTCTTCTTTACCCACCCGACCATGACAACTGTTCTAACTCAAAGGTTGTCCCAAAACAATGTAGTTTTATTTCTTTTATGACATCTTATGAAAGTTCAGCAAGGATACTTGTCAGACCATATTAGAGTAACTCAATCCATTATTTCGGTTTCGAACATAATTTGGGGTTTTCTTGACTTATTTTTCTAACAAGTTTGGCAAAATTTCATATTTTTTTTGACTTCATTCTTTCAAATCCAAAAGTGACTTAAATTACTAACATCTTAAATATAAAAGAAAGAAAAGGATGTGCTAGATCCAACCATATGGAGATATTCCAAATATAATATATATATATATAAATTTTAAAGGATTAACACTTTACTCACGACTTTGGCTTACTTCACAGTTTTTCGTTGCAATCGTTGGGCCCAAGATGACGTTGAATTGGCTGTGGTGTGGTTTTTTTAAAAAAAAAAGTTTTAGATTAATTATTTAAATGACAATGAAATATACTCCATAGGTTACCATACGCATATCGCTCCATTAGAACAAACAATTAAAGTAGGATTCTTAACTAGAGATTACTTAAATACTATAGAAAAAAAAAGGTTAAAGCTCGTAATGAGCAAAAAAAATGAACTAAATTTAAATTGTTCGGTTTAAGTCCGTTGCTTAAGGAACGTTAGGTTATGATTGATTCCAATCGAATGACAAAGTGCGAATCTTTATAGTTTATGAGAGATACTGACTCAATTTAACACTCTCAAGTGTTAACCTTGGGGTTTATTTACTTAGGCGATTATTATATTTTTGTTCGGCCTACGAGCGACATGTGCGAGGTAGGGTATTTACGTGATTATATGACAACGAATAATTTTTAGCAGCCTAGACAGCTCCCTCTCAAGACGGTGTATGAGGATTTTATGTTTTTGCCTAATTTACGGCCTTCCTTCAGCTCCTTACGTCACCGTATGTGAACCATGGTGCGTTCGTCGCCCTCAAATTGGAAGCTTCATCCACGAAATTCCGAGGCCTAGGCTTACTCTTAGCGCTAGTACGGATATTCGGCACCTTGTTACGGCTGGGACTGTGAAAACATGAATTTAGTTTACCGGGTCAGGGAATCATAACCTCACATAATTATACAAAAAAAAAATATCACCTTTTGACTCTTTCTCTTTTAACAAACTAACCGAATGGTTAGGTTTCACACTGTACTGGTCTTCAACTTTTGCACCGATACTGGCTAGATAGCCTGGTAATTAACTTTTTATTTTTTTGGATTGTCCACCACCACGTGGTATTACGACTTGAAATTTCTTTAAGTAAAAATCACTATATAATTTATGCAACTTATCGCTTCGGCAGAACAGAATAGAATAAATTTGAGCTTAAGCACGCGTCTTATGCCAAAGAATTTGCGGACAGGGCTTTCTAACGGGTCTTTTCCCACATGTTGCGACGTGGCGTCTTTTCATTGGGCGATGCGTCTGCATCAGTTAACTGTACTCAAAGCTAAAACTCAACCCTGCAATTAAGTTGACCATGATCATATCTGTGTAACCGTTCTGTTATTTGCTCTTCATGAAAGCGCGGTAGATTTAAAAAAAATTCTCTTCCTTTTGAAAGTTTAATATTTAAAAAAAAAAAAAAAATCCGGTCACTACAATTGCCACTTTTTTTCTTTTGCGGGCTTAACTTCCGCTTAGTTATTTTAATATATCTGTCCATTCCAGTTTGGACAGAAACCGTTGGGTTTACTATTGTGGCTGACTCTGGGCGACTTGTCGTTGACGGCTTGAGGCAGGTCAATACTTCGGCAGACGTTGCAGTAGTTGCTGTCAACGAGCTGACGGTGCTGGTTGCTGTCAACGAGCTGATGGTGCTGGTTGGTGCAATCGGTGACCCAGTTATCGATATTGATGGAGAAGCACACTGCTCGCTCCACGGTAGGTTGCTGTTAATTGCTGAGTGGCTGGCACTTTCGGTGTTATTGCTTACGTTAGCATTCGGTGGGGTCGGCGACACCACCTGACTGATATTGTTGTTGTACAATTAGTTCTTGTAGCTGTTGCTGGTGGGGATCGAGAGAGCTTGGGCCCGAATTGGTGGACATGGCTTTTGTAAAAATTACGCACTTTGTTGTTGCAACTTAGTATTTATTGCTATTAGAGCAATCTAATAGCAATATGATTGTAAATAGGCGTCTCTGAGGCGACTGAGAGCCCTACACAACTTTTTGCAAACGCAGACATTTTTTTTTTTTTTTTTTACACTCAATTTTTGCGGAGTGCATTAAAAAACACGTCTGCACACGGCGGCAGTTGAATTGGAATTTTAAAGATACTTGACAATATGATATATTCTTGAATAAAATAAATTAAAATACATATATTATTTGTGGTAACATTTTACGAATACGGCCATAATTTAATAGCGTTCATTTTCGTTTTTCATTAATTGAATATATTTAAAAAATTTGTTCAAAAATATCTTTATTTTTACACTTACAAAATATATAATCACATTTGCTTGAATTTTGCTCAATTCAAAAGAAAATAAACATTTGTATTTTGATATTAAATTTAAAATTTAACTTGAATTTGACATTTAATGCGTAATATTATATATCAAGTAAAACCATCATTCACATTAAGTGAGATGAGTGTTTTATAATTATAAGAAATTAATTCAATAATATGTTGATTTTAATAATGGAAAAATTTTTGCTCTATATAAGTGACATATTATTTAAGTTGCAAACATAAAAAGATTTATGATGCATACTTATTTACTCTTTTTATATAAAAGGTTAAAGATTATGAACAATTAAACTAAGAACTAATTTAATGCCCATAATCTTTATTCAAGTATTAACGATAAATCCAAATATAACCAGAGAATAAACTTCAGCAGAGAGAACGATCCTAAGATCGTTTCATCATACACCTTAGAATACCTTGATAGGCTTTTCATTATCTTTTGCATTTGACATATTAACGTTGAAGTAGAGCAACCTTCAACATGACTGAACAACCACTATTCATCATGAGTAGGTTTTGTGCCACATACTCTCGAAATGGACCATTTATATATGAACGTACCACTCAACAATAAATTTACATATGTATTTTTATAAATACCATCAAATTTCATTACAATAAATAAATAAATAGACATTGCCGATTATAAATGCATAAGACATATGTATTTAAGAATTTTACCAATATTACATTTTTTTTTTTTTTTTTTTTTTTTTTATTTAACGGGGATCTCCTATTTACAATCTGTCCGATTTGTGGACAATAAGTAAATTATGGGGCGTGACAGTGACTTAGGGAATTGAATTTTACAACAAATTTAACAGACTATGATGTTTAGTCAAAATCATCGTTAAGGTTAGGGTATTTAGGGTTATGTTGGTGGGGGGAAGGGTAGCTATTTCGTCCTGAACCCAGGGCATGTTGAGTTCCTCGTGGATCTCTAAGTTGGTGGTGTATATATGCGCATTCGATATTATTCTGAGAGCCTTGTTCTGGAAGGTCTGAATGAGATCACAATTTTTGCGGCTGGCTACAGCACCCCAGATTGGAATCCCATATGTCCACATGGGCTTCATGATGGACTTATAAATAAGCATCTTCATGCGCAGCCGCAGTGTCGACCTTCTGCCTATGAGCCACATGTAGTTTTTGAGCCTTAAATCTAGCAATAGCCTCTTGTTTTTCAAGTGAGACTTCCAGGTCAGTCTCCTGTCCAGAGTGACACCCAGATATTTGGCATAGTCGGAAGAAGGTATTATGCATCCATCCAGCTGGACGGGGTGACAGTATCCTCTTTTTAGGGTGAATGTAACTTGTGCTGATTTCTCTGTGTTAACCGCCATGTTCCATCTTTGCAGCCATGCACCAGTAGAATCAATTTGCTTTTGCATTAGATTGCCAGCAGTCTGTGACGATTGATCCACGGTTAAAAAAGCAGTATCGTCTGCATACGTGGCTGTGTACAGAGTGTACAAGACTGTTGTTGTTATCGATATTTGCTATAGTGGTGAGAATCAAAATGTAGGTAACCAGCTGGAAAAATAATGAACTAAGTGGCAACGCCACACAGCTGATCGGTTTGTTTTGCAGTATTTTTCTATAAATGGAGTTTGGATAAAACAATAAGAAAAATAAGCCAAAAGAGACTTATTGAACAGAGTGGTTTTTGGAAAAGTGTTCTTTCTTTTCTCCACGTGAATTCCAACTGATCGGACGTATTGGTCCAAAGTTTTAAATAACCCAATAGGGGAGTGTATCATAACCCCTACGCGTGTGCGAAAATAAAAGTTTATGTGTGTGTATGTGTTCAAGAGATTAATGTAAGTTAATTTCATTGCAATAATTCTCGAATTATTGTACATTTAACTTATGCATTTTCTCTTTAACAGCATCGGAAATAGTTTCCATCAAGTATTGGCAATTTTTCTATTAATTCGCCTTACTTGACATTTCTTTGAGACACCTGTCTTCGGCAGACTTGCCCCAGCAGTCTCAAAATTTTTGTGAGTGAGCTGTTTGCGTCAGTCAACGGTTTGAACCGACGATTAATTGTGGAAATCCGAAAGTTAATGTATTTAACTTTTGCCTCGGATTGTAGTAAGGGTAAATAAAAGAGAAAATTACCAAAATAGTTTTGTGTCTTATACAGTGTTATTATAGATACGGCGTTAGCGACATTGTTGCAACATTTATAATTGTCAACATTGCACTTTCGCTTATCCTGTCTCTCATGTAATCCAGACCATACCAGCAGAACACGTGTAGGATTCTAAACCTAGAAGGATGTACAAAACCTAACCTTTTTCCCAATTGTAACCTAACCTAAAGTATGAAGTATGAACAGTAGAAAGAAGTATTCAATCTACCCTCTCTACGAACAAAACCTAACCTCACTCAACACGTTATATAAATGAGAAAAGCATTTTGGAATTATTTTGAAGTATAACCAAGGCGTATACTTTGCCTAAGGAGATTTTTTATTCGTCTTCGGAACGGACGAAATAACCAGGATTAAGTGAAATGAGTCAAAATAAGGCTCCCCAGTAGTTTAGAATCAATTTTAAGATAATTTTACATTGAATTTCCTTTTTTTTGTTTGTTGGCTAAATGGTTCAATTTTAAAGGAAATGGAATTCAATGGCAGTGTATATTTTCGTTAGTTAATAATTTTCATTTTTCAGAATTTGAGTATGCATGTAAATTTACAATGTAATATGATGCTTTAGCTCTATTTGGAATATGTAAACCTTCCTATTTTGAACAGCGACAACAACACAACGAAAGATCTTTCTGCGTGGGAAAAATTAACAAGCTGTAAGTGTATCAAAACCAATTTTCCTTATATTTTTATAAATTTATCTGATGAACTGAATTTATTCGGGTGAGCATTAGCATTTAATACATTGTCAATGGACATATATAGAGCAAAATATTTGTAGAGAGTGAATTTTGTGTGGATATTAGCGTAATCACGCCACATTGTTGAGGATCGAGTGGATTGCGTTAAATTATAATTTTATCTTTATTAAGTGTCCATACACTTTCAAGGGCGGAAAAGGAAAAACAAAATATACAGAGTTACAAAGCATCTTCTATCGATAACCTACAAGCTTAGTACAATCGATATAACCAGTGATAAATACAGGGCTGCAAACAGAAACATATTGTATTTTCAACACACATATTTCTTTTTTTTCTTTTTTAATTTTATTTGAACTAATGTAAAAAGTTTAATTATAGTAAAGTTAGGAAATCATGAATATTAAGTAGTAGAGTAATCATTAGTAATAAGAACCAATATGCAACATTTGCAACCTATATAATCGGAATTGTACCGAGATTCAGCTATTTAGCTAAATATTGTTTTGAAAATGAAGAATTTTTGTAGATCAAATTGATCGAACCTATAGCAAGACGATGCTAATTATTTTGAATGTTTGATTAGGCTCATGGTAGGGTGGGTACAGACGCGGAGCGCAATTATCATCTATAGCGCCTGCAAGAAGTGATGTCCGTAACTCTTTTGTATTCTCCTCTAATAAAAATCCAGGCAAGGGATTCGGTTAATATGGATAGCCGACATACATAAAATACGCTGTGAAAATACTAGCTATGACGTTCACAAAGAACCCCCCCACAGGCTGTTTTTGCTAGTCGTTTATGAATCCCATTGTGCAGTCATATGCATACTGAACATCTTCTCTAAAGTCTATTACAAGCGTTCTCAATATAATTCAAGTGGTTCGGGTAACTCTAGTTGGAAATCGAGGTATAGTCCTGGTGGAACAGCGGGAGTAGGTTTATCCGTTCTACCTCCATTTTATTGAGCAAAAGGATCGCAGTGTCACTAACCTTTGTGTTTTGCTGACCTATGTCGACAGTTACAGGGTGTAAAACAGGAGTGTTAGACTGGTACTTTATTTTATTGATATATATGTGTAGTTCTCTTTAGCTATTAAAGATATTAAATAAATCCCATACGGTATGATATATTTTCATATGATATGAAAAATTTTAAATGTTGAGTAAATTTTTTTTTTTCATATCTTACATATTGTCACTCATCGAAGTCGGTCGTGTTTTTTTTGCGCTCTCGCTTAATTTTTGTCTTTCATTCTTTCGTGAAGCTAATTTATAATATTCAATTTAAATTCATTGCCTTACTAATTCTTAATAAGTCGCTATACTAATCGCGAAGTTTGCGTTAAATTTACAAACATTTATATAAATTTATTATCAAAACTGTAACAAACGCAAATATAATTTTGTTGTTGCGCTGCTTAGTTTTTGACTTCGTTCTATTTTTTGCTCCCACCCGCGCTCTCAATTTACAGTTCATAGTTTGTTTTTGTTTGTGTGGTGTTGGCCGCTCGCGGCCGTTATCTTCGCGCTGGTGACAAGTTTTGTTGTTGTGTGTTTTAATACTAATATTCTCTCTTATTGTTTTCTCTTTCTAATTTTGCATATTGCAGTTAGCTTTGCCTTGGTTTGTATACGTCTCTCTTAACATATATATACATTTTTCCCTTTTTATTTACATATTGATTTATAATTTGTTTTTGTATAAATCAATTATTTAATAATGTCTGTCTGTTGCAAATATAATTGCAATAATTCCAGCAAGACCAGTGAAGACTTTCTTTACTGTTGGCTGTGTGACAATGTAATGCACTTTAAATATGCTGGTTACACAGTCATGGTGCGGGATAGTATTGCACAGGGTGGCGGTTTTAAATGGGGCTGTGTCGTGGCTTGGAGCTCGAGATGCGAAGTTTTATGAAACGGACTGGGGATGCATTTAAAACCCTGTCAGCTGGCGTTCATAAGCTCCAAGAGGAGCTTTTGGCGATGCAGGTTCAATTCAGAAGTTCTAAACTTTTGATTGAATCTCCGACGCGAAAGAGGGCCAGGTTTCAGGGCGCGTTCCTCAGTCCGTCGGCACATTCGTCTCTACCAGTTCCGGCTTTCAACATTGACCCTATGTCACCAAATGCACAGCAGCTGATAGCAGCGTTTAGGAGTCCGGCTTTGACAGGTGTGGAGTCTCTTCCCATTTCCCCTGGAGACAGTATCCCACCTACTAACACGATATCGGTTGTAGTTTCAGAACCGTCCGGGCAAACATCCGTTTCCAGGAATATTGCCAATAAAGTAGTTACAAGAGGAGCTAGTAAAGTGCTGGCTGCTTCAGCTGCTGCTGCGTCTGCTGTAGCCGCTACTGCTGTGCCTAGTATTCCTAGTTCCCTTGTTGTAGTTCCACCCAAAAAGCAAATTTTTATTTCGAGGCTTGATCCCAATACTACTTCTGAAGAAGGGCAAAGTTCAAGCACCAAACATTGCTGTGGAAAAGTTCCGTTTTTCATATACTCGGGACATTTCATCCTTTAAAATAGGTGTCTCCCCAGATCTTTTTGGCCAAATATGTCATAAAGATTTTTGACCGGAACACCTTGTTGTAAAAGAGTATACAATAAAAAAGAAGAATCGGCCTCCGATTAGCTTGCTACCTGCCTCTGTGAATAACGTTCCTTCCGGCTCGTCTGCACCTGTTGGCGAGTCAAAAATCTAATTTCGCCCCTAACTCTGGCCTATCAGAACGTACGGGGACTAAATACTAAACTGTCTAAACTCGATAGTCTAGCTTTTGACTTTCCTATTCTTGCCTTAACTGAGACTTGGCTGAAGCCTGATATTGCCGATGCTTCAATTTTCCCCTCCAAATATTTAATATATAGACATGATCGGACTATCCGTAATGGTGGTGGCGTTTTGATCGCTGTTGACTCGGCGTTCTCGTCTGAATTTGTCCAGTCCTCCAATCAGGAGATTGAATTTGTTTGTGTTAAAATTTCGTTTAATTCTTTTTCTGCCTTTATTACTTGTTCGTATATTCCACCACAGTCCGACTTGGCAGTATACTTTCACCATTTGGAAGCTATTTAACTTATTTCCTCATATCTCTCTGACAAAGACTTGCTCGTTGTTCTGGGAGATTTCAATTTACCTGAGATTGCCTGGACCCTTTCATTTGACTTACTGTTGCCCTCCTTGTCACATTGTTTCATAGATGGTCTGCTTGAGTTGTCCCTAACTCAAATAAATCGTGTCCGGAATAGTCGTAACAGATCACTAGATCTGGTATTTGTGTTGGATTGGAAGAACCAACTGCGATGTTTCCAGGTTTATGTAACTTGAAGAAAGTAAAATCGAGATGTTATAAAAGATTTAAAAAATCCGGTAAAGCATCGGATTTTTCCCTATATGTAGTTGCTCGATCAAATTTTATGGTGCTGAATTCACATTGCTATAAGGATTATTTTCAGCGATGTAAACTCAGGTTTTCTCGCGATCCTAAGCAATCTTATAAATTTGTAAATGTTAAACGTAAGACATCAGTGCACCCGTCTTACTTGTCTTTCGAAAACAATAAAGCAAATAAAGACAATGATCGGCAATTGCCGACATGTTTGCTGATTTTTTCAAAACAACTTCTTCTCCTTCGATTTATCAAGCAAATCCTCCTTATCCTCATCACTTGCAATCGTCTAATTGCATTTTAGACCCTGTGTTTGATGAAAGTACGGTTCTTAGCGTGCTCAGTTCCGTCAAACCAATACATGCACCTGGCCCTAATGGAATACCAGGCTGCGTATTAAGGTTTTGCACGGAGGCCCTATGTAAGCCAATACTTAAGTTGTTTAAGCTGTCCGTCACATCTTCCGCCTTCCCGCCTATCTGGAAGGAATCATATATTATTCCTCTTCATAAAAAGTGCAAGAAGTCCGAAGCCTCCAATTATAGGGGTATTTCTAAATTGTCTGCCATACCCAAAGCATTTGAGAAAATAATAACATCTCAATTGCAGCATTTTTATAGCTCAATCATTTCGTCATCCCAACATAGGTTTAAAAAACGTAGATCGACAACTACTAACCTATTAGAATTTACATCTCACTCAATCAAAGGGTTCAAGACTGCCGTGCAAACTGACGTCATTTATACTGACTTCAGCAAGGCCTTTGACTCTGTTAATCATACTCTGCTTTTATATAAATTAAACGCACTTGGCATCCCCAGCCTTTTGCTAGATTGGATTCTTCAATATCTTTCTAAGCGTACACAAAAGGTCCTCTTTAAGTCTTCATTTTCTAAGACCATCCAGTTGACCTCTGGAGTACCTCAGGGTAGTCATTTGGGTCCAATGCTATTCACTCTTTTTATAAATGATGTCACATTCTCGGGTGCTTATGTACGCGGATGATGTCAAGCTTTACCTCAGTTTTAAAGACATATTTACTTCTTGCCTACTTCAATCGGATCTTAATGATCTTCAGAGTTGGTGTGAAACAAACCTATTAAACCTTAACGGCTCTAAATGTAAAGTTATGTCTTTTTATAGATGCACTCCATACTTAGCAACTTATTATCTTAACGACACTGCCTTAGAGCGGTTAGATATTATCAATAATTTACGTGTTCTTATGGACCATAAATTAACTTTTAATCCTCATACTTCTGCTACAGTTAGTAAAGCTATGAATGTTCCCGTAATCAGATCAGAAGCCTCTCTTTCCCTTGTGAAAACTTCTATTTTAGCACATTTAGCTCGTAATTAGCTGTAGTTAATCATATTTTTAATTGTTTGTCCGTTTTATTTGTATTTGTCCACGCGATCCGTCCGATATGCGGCTGCGCCCCACGGTCGGTCGGGCGGGAGGTGGACAGCGCTCTGCTTGGGCTCGCGCGAAACAGGTTATGTCCTGGTGTCGTATGGGCCACTTGAACGTACTTCGCATTATACGCGTCAACGTCCAGACAATAAAAAAAAAAAAATATTAAATAAATCCCATACGTTATGATATATTTTCAAATTTTTTTTTTTTTTTTTTTTTTTTTTGTATGTAAGTATATTTAAAATCTGTCCATTGTAGGACAATAATTAAATTTGTTGACAAACATAGTACATTACATTGAAATACAATCAAATGAAAGGCCGCTGCAGGATTTGTTGATTTGGGGTCATCACTCTTCACTGCCCGAAATTAAGGAGGTGCGGCTAGCACTACCAATTGTGGTCTGTCTGGAAGGGGAGGTCAAGGGGATGTAACCTCTTCAGCCTGCGAAGACAATGAACGTCTGTTAGGTCAGCTGCAAGCCTGTTGGTGTGACTGGTGAGTCTGCCGAGGTGGCGGACCCCATATCTGGGAATCTCCCTGTGGACTGATGGGATATTCAAGTCCCTATGCAGGACTGAGTTTCGGACGTAGAACGATATTAAATAAATCCCATACTTTATGATATATATTTTCATATGATATGAGAAATTTTGAATGTTGAGTAAATTTTTTCTTTTCATATTAATGGGCGATATTAAATATATCCTTTACGTTATGATGTACATTTTCAAATGATATGAGAAATTTTGAATGAGTAAATTTTTTTTTTCATATAAATGGGCGATATTAAATAAATCCCATACTTTATGATATATATTTTCATATGATATGAGAAATTTTGAATGTTGAGTAAATATTTTTCTTTCATATAAATGGTCGATATTAAATAAATCCCATACGTTATGATATACATTTTCATATGATATAAGAAATTGTGAATGTTGAGTAAATTTTTTTTTTTTCCGTCTGAGCTGAGCAGCCCCTAGGACCCACACTGACATTATCCTAATCAGTCCGTACTTATTGTCCTCCAATGCCAACGTTTAATCAAATTTATTAATTGTTATTTATAAATTGTATGTATCATCACATTTTGTAATTTTTGCCATATGTTAACGTTTGATCAAATTTAATAATTGTCCCTTGGATAGATCTTAAATAAAGTAAACAGAACCAAAAAAAAAAAAAAAAAAAAAAAATATAAATATTAAATAAATCTTATACGTTATGATATATTTTCATATGATATGAGAAATTTTGAATATTGAGTAAATTTTTTTTTCATATAAATGGGCGATATTAAATAAATGCCATACGTTATGATATATATTTTCATATGATATGAGAAATGTTGAATGTTGAGTAAATTTTTTTTTTTTCATATAAATTGGCGATATTAAATAAATCCCATACGTTATAATATATTTTCATGATATGAAAATTTTAAATGTTGAGTAAATTTTGTTTTTTTTTTCCTATAAATATTAAATAAATCCCATACGTTATGATATATATTTTCATATGACATGAGAAATTTTGAATGTTTAGTAAATTTTTATTTTTTTTTTCATATAAATATTAATTAAGTCCCATACGTTATGATATATTTTCATATGATATGAGAAATTTTGAATGTTGAGTAAATTTTTTTTTTTCACATAAATGGGCGATATTAAATAAATCCCATACGTTATGATATATATTTTCATATGATATGAGAAATTTTGAATGTTGAGTAAATTTTTTTTCTTCTTATAAATGGGCGATATTAAATAAATCCCATACGTTATGATATATATTTTCATATGATATGAGAAATTTTGAATGTTGAGTAAATTTTTTTTTTTTCATATAAATTGGCGATATTAAATAAATCCCATACGTTATAATATATTTTCATGATATGAAAATTTTAAATGTTGAGTAAATTTTGTTTTTTTTTTTCCTATAAATATTAAATAAATCCCATACGTTATGATATATATTTTCATATGACATGAGAAATTTTGAATGTTTAGTAAATTTTTATTTTTTTTTTCATATAAATATTAATTAAGTCCCATACGTTATGATATATTTTCATATGATATGAGAAATTTTGAATGTTGAGTAAATTTTTTTTTTCACATAAATGGGCGATATTAAATAAATCCCATACGTTATGATATATACTTTCATATGATATGAGAAATTTTGAATGTTGAGTAAATTTTTTTCTTCTTATAAATGGGCGATATTAAATAAATCCCATACGTTATGATATATATTTTCATATGATATGAAAAATTTTTAATGTTGAGTAAATTTTTTTTTTTTCATTTAAATTATGAAGATGACAGTTGGCATCGCCGTATTTATTTATTAAAGCTATATACAAATAACATTTTTTTCTTTTGACCTTTTAATAGTGTTAATTATATTTTAGACGGTTATAAACTTTATTTTGATTTTTTCTTAATAGTATGCCTTTACAATGTTCTTATTGGCGGCGTGGTCTTTTTTCGAGTGTGGCCGTATATTGTTAAACTGAGAATACATTCAAATAATCGAAACTTAAATACTAGATGTATCGATATTGATCGAGGCCTTTTACTACGATACAAATAAGCCACGACATAGCGGCCCCTAGTGCGGAATCCCTTTTTTGAGCACGATCCTTCTCATCGTAGCGCTTGACTCCTATTTTGCATAGACGGTTGACTGGGCGACGATACGTGTTTTTAGCCGTCTTCAATTCGACTACGCGTACAACTCCATCTTCACCTGGAAAAACTTTCATAACTCGGCCGAGCCGCCATTCGCCGCGCGGGGTGTTCTCTTTCATAACAACTATGTCGTCGACCTCCAAGTTTGGCACATCTTTATGCCATTTCTCCCGATGTATAAGTGTGGGAAGATATTCTTTAATGAAACGTTTCCAGAAAGAGTCTATCTGGTACTGCGAGATTCTCCAAGCTCGTTTCTCCATCGTATTGGTAGTAAAGTTGCCTGGGCCATGGAGTATGCAGCTTTGCGGGATACAAATATCGTTTGGACACAGACCAAGTTCGTCATCGGGGTCATCAGATTACAGTATATATGGTCTGCTGTTGACCAGATATTCTGCCTCCATAAAAATTGTTTGCAACGTTTCATCGCTGGGGTTTGCGTGTACTGTTAAAATTGCTTCAATTGCCCGTTTAAAACAGCCTACTAGTGGCTCCCAGCAGCCTCCGAAATTTGGTCCATTTGCTGGAATGAAATTCCAAATTATTTTAATACTTGCCATATACTCTTTCGCGACACACTCATCCAGGTCCTCTAGGGCTTCTTGTAACTCTCGTGCTGCTCCGCGAAAATTTGTGCCATTATCTGACCAGATGATTTGTATAGGTCCACGTCGAGCCATCATTCTACGAACTGTCATTATGCAGGAATCGGTGTCTAGGGAGTGGGCTATCTCCACGTTGATTGCTCTAGTCGTCAGACATGTGAATATTACTCCGTACCGCTTGCGGAGGTGTTTTGAGGCTCGAGTTCCTCTTTCTGCTTTGGTGTAAAATGGACCGAAGTAATCGACGCCTGTTGCTATAAATGGTTTTTTGTGGGTGAAAAACCTTTCTTCGGGCAGAAATCCCATTTTTGGTGTTTGTGGTTTTGGCTTTTTGCGTTTACACCAAACACAAGCATTGATCGTCGTCCTGATGATCCTATTTAATTTTGGCATCCAGTATGCCTTCCTGAACTGATGTACTACTACCTGTGTTCCGACATGTTGTGCGTCGACATGAATTTTATTGATCAGCATCGGAGTAAAGATATGTTTGCCATCGAGAACAACTGGGCTTTTGGTATATGTCGATACCTCTTTTGCACGTTCTATTCTGCTATCCACTCGCATTATGCCATTGTCATCCAGGTATACACAATATTTTGACAACCTCAAATTTGAAGAATGCTTTCCAGTCCTTAGGCTGATTAGATCGTCCTGAAATAGCTGTTGCTGTACAACCTTCCACCAGACAGTTTCCGCCCATTCAATTTCGCCGACACTTAACTCATTCAATTTTCGATTACCTTTTAACCGTTTCGGTAAGTTATTTATGTATCTCCCAATCCAGGCAGTACTGCGAATAAATTTATTGAATCCGTCTCTTGAAGTACCATTACGACTCCTGTTTGGTCGCATCTTCTATAATGGGTTTTTTTTTTTCCCATGTGGATTCGGGTCTTTGAAGAAATTCGGGTCCCGTCAACCACCAATGAAGTTTATGCTCTGATATGTTGTCACGCGTTATGACGTCAGCGATGTTTTCATTTTGTAGCAGGAGAGACGGTCACACTTGCTCTCTTGCTACTCTTCGATCCCGGTATTTTAATTGTCTCTCCGAGAGAGAGAAAAGTTTAGCGGGTCT
Organism: Drosophila willistoni; assembly: GCF_018902025.1. Lineage (NCBI taxonomy): Eukaryota > Metazoa > Arthropoda > Insecta > Diptera > Drosophilidae > Drosophila > Drosophila willistoni. The sequence goes on along the minus strand of NW_025814539.1, from coordinate 31,074 downwards.
GACGTGTGGGTCAGTCGTTGCTGAGCGTTGAGGAGTGTAAGACAAATATCGAGGAAACATTAATTATATCTAATAAATAATAACCATAATAAATAATAATAAAAACAATTAAGAAATAAATAAACTATTATTAATCTAAAGAAACTAAAACCCGAATCTCCTAAATATTCTGGCATTGGTTGATTTATCTACCGCCCACAATATCAGAAGTGGTGAACTTTAACGCAATGGACATCAACATTGAGGCTCACAATTTGCCAACTTTAAAGAAGTGGTTGGAGCTATTGGACTTGCCTACAACAGGGTCAAAGGCCGAGCTTGTGGCGCGCTTAAACGATGTTCCAGTGGACCGACGAGGAGCTTGTTCCATATCTATTGGAACTGAGACTGTCGAGGAAAGTACAGAAGACGAAAGTAACCATCAACTGTCAGAGACCACAAATGAGAAAGAGGGAGACAACAACACTGATGTCTTGCTAAAAAAATTGTGCGATTTACTGCGTCCACAATTGTTCGACATAGTGGCGCCTCAACGCCAGACAGAAAACGAAACGCACGATTCAGTGCCGACGAGCAACGACAGCGGCAGCGAAAACGAGATGGCAGCAGAACCGATTGGCGCGCAAAACCAGCGTCGTGAACCAGTGTTGGTAAATCAACGCTCGGAGGAGGTGTTGGAAAGCGGTTTTTCGTCGGCTGCAAAATTCCAATTAGCAAAAGAAGCGTTGTTGGAATTTAATGGGAACTCGTGTGGAAAGAAATGGGTCACGCAGCTGACAAACATAAGCGGTGTATATGGAATCAAAGATGTACAAATGCACATGCTTCTAGTCTCCAAGCTTAAAGGACGGGCTCATGAGTGGTTACATGCCAATAGTACGCGCATTTTGGAACCCGTGGGCAACATCTGTGAGCAGCTCGTCGAGTCGTTCGGGAAAACTGTGTCTCAAGCAGATGCCAGGCGCTTATTCGAGTCTCGAATTTGGAGCGCCAATGAGAGTTTCGTCAGTTACATCGATGAGAAGGCCAGGCTGTCAGATGCTATCTGCATCAGCGAAGAGGAGCGAGTAGACAAAGCCATTGAAGGGATTCCTGTGGAGGGACTCCGCATTCAAGCGCAGATTCAAGGATTCAAATGCATTGCAGAATTACGCCGTGCATTTTCAGGCATTCAGCTACCGGTACAGCGAGCAGCAAGAGAAACTACAAAGGTGGCCGCTACGGGCAGACGTTCCAAAGAAGGTTTCCGTTGCTACAACTGCAACTCGAAGGGCCACATGAGCAAGGACTGTAAGAAACCCGACAGAGTGCCAGGGTCCTGTTTCGGATGCGGTGCCTTGGATCATTGGGTGGCTAAGTGTCCACTTAATAAGGAGAAGCTGGCTAAAGGATGCGACGACGTAAGATTTGTTAAGATATATTTTAAAACACCAACTAATCCTTACTTGATTACAGCATGCTTCATAGACTCAGGCAGTGATGTTTCACTTATTAAAATCTCATGTTTACCAGAAAAGATACATTTAATTTCACTTAATCATAAATATTATGGATTAAATAAGAGTCCACTTTTGTCATATGGAAAAGTCAAATGTTTTGTTTTCAAAAATTCAATAAAAGTATTCTTTCATTTAATAGTAGTCGATAATGAGTCTATGAGCCATGAAGTAATTTTGGGAAGAGATTTTATGAAAGCTTGTAATATTAAGTTAGACTTAAATGCCTTGAAAATGGTTACGATTGAAAGGAAAGAAGGCGAAAATGAACTTGGAGAGCGGTCGGAGTTTGAGTCCTTGTTCTTGCAAATAGCTAGAAATGTAAATGTTGTGAGAACAGTTGATGAAATAGTTAAAACAAAAAATTGTAAGAATAGAATAGTCACGAAAGAATGTAACCCCAAAGGGGAAGACGAGGAAATTGTTAGTGAAATAGTTAAGAGGGATGATAGCGAGATTGTTAGCGAAATGGTGAATGAAATTGATAGCAAGATTGTTAGTGAAACAGAGAATGGAGATAGAAGCAAAATGGTTACGAAAAGTAGGAATGAAGCTGTTATTGAGTTGGTCAGTGAAAAATTTAGATCTGATAGAAAATGTGAAGAGAGAAAAGAAACTGCTGATGTCCAGTCTCTAAGCGAAGTAGAATTTGAATTATTAAATATCGAGTGTTTCAACACTGGAGTTGATTGCAAAATAGGTGAAAGATTAGATTTTAAAATCCGGGAAAGGTTTGAGCAATTGTTTGAGAGATCATATTTGGTAGCACAAAGGCCTGAATTGCCTGATGTAAAATGTGAAATGAAGCTCAACGTGGAAGGGTCGAAGGCATTCAGTTGTGCGCCTAGAAGATTGTCATATTCTGAGAAAGGGAAATTGCAGGCGATGTTAGACGGGTACTTGGAGAAGAAGATCATTCGCCCTAGTGAGTCGGAGTATGCATCACCCATTGTGTTAGTGCCTAAAAAAGCTGGCGAGCTAAGGTTGTGCATTGACTTTAGAAGATTGAACAAAGTTTTGGTTAAAGATAACTACCCTATACCTCTGATAGACGATTTATTAGACAAGCTTGGCGACAAACGATTTTTTTCTAAATTGGTTAAATATACATCTTTCGTCACTCCGTTAGGCCAGTTTGAGTTCCTCAGGATGCCAATGGGTCTGAAAAACTCATCATCAGTGTTTCAAAGATTTTTGAACAAAATTTTTACAGATATGATTAGAGATAATAAAGTAATAGTGTATCAAGACGATATCATGGTGGCCAGTAGAACTGCCGAAGAACACCTGGATATACTGAAAGAAGTTTTTAGAAGGATAATCAGAAACAAGCTGGAATTGCGTATAGATAAGTGTGAGTTTTTTCAGTCCAGCATTAGATACTTGGGATTTATCATATCGGAGGAGGGAATTAGAGCCGATGACAAGGGCCTAGAGGCGGTTAAGAACTTTCCCATACCAACAAATGTTCACACAGTAAGAAGTTTCTTGGGATTGGCTTCTTATTTTCGTCGTTTTATTAGAAATTTTTCGTTAATTGCAAAACCACTCTATGACCTATTGAAGAAAGATAGGGTGTTTAAATTTGGAAAGGAAGAGCTAGATTGTTTTTCGTTGCTCAAAGATAAATTAGTAGAATCGCCGGTGTTGGCAATATATAACCACAAGGACGAAGTAGAGCTGCATTGTGATGCGAGCGCGTTAGGCTTTGGGGCAATGTTAATGCAAAGGAAAGAAGACAAAAAACTGCACCCTGTTTTTTATTACTCGAAACGGACGTCTGATGTAGAATCAAAGTACCACAGTTTCGAATTAGAGACCTTGGCAATAGTATATGCAGTCCGCAGGTTCAGAGTGTATTTACAGGGAAGATATTTTAAAGTACTTACAGATTGTAATTCACTGACTCTCACTCTCAATCGAATTGAATTAAACCCAAGAATTGCGAGATGGGCTCTTGAGCTACAGAATTATGATTATGAAGTAGTGCACAGGGCAGGTAAACAGATGCAACATGTAGATGCGCTTAGTAGATGTACGAACATACTTGTTGTAGATACAAATAGTTTTGAAGACAATCTTGTTATATGCCAGAACAGGGACGAGAAGTTGCAGACAATAAAAAGAAAGTTGGAATTTTCTGAGGATAAATTATTTGAAATGAGAAACGGAATAATCTACAGGAAAACCAATGACGGGAGGTTGTTGTTTTGTGTACCGAGTGAAATGGAAGAGTCAATCCTTTTCAAGTATCATAACGAACTAGGTCATATCGGCAGAGATAAAGTAATGGATGCCATTTCGAAAGCGTATTGGTTCCCTAACATTAAGGAGAAAGTTGTGAAACACATTAGCAATTGCTTAAAGTGTGTTGCGTATTCTCCAAAGTCTGGAAAAGAGGAAGGAATGTTGCACAGTATTCCTAAAGGGAATCGGCCCTTTGAGCTAATTCACATTGATCATTGTGGTCCTATAGCATCAGGCAGAAGCAAAAAGCACTTGTTTGTTATTATTGATGGTTTTACGAAATTCGTCAGACTATATCCAACAAAGACGACGAATACTAAAGAAGCGGTGCTAGCTCTTAAAGACTATTTTAGGGCCTACAGTCGACCCTTTGCCATAGTATCGGATAGAGGAAGCAGTTTCACCTCATCAGAGTTCGAGATGTTTGTAACTCAGAATAACGTTAAGCACATTAAGATTGCCACAGGTTCCCCTCAAGCTAATGGCCAAATTGAGAGGGTAAATCGTACACTGGGACCTATGCTTGCTAAATTATCGGAACCAGAGAAGGGTATATATTGGGATTTGATAGTTGAGAATGTTGAACATTGTTTAAATAACACACTTCATAGGAGCATTAAGCAGTTGCCGAGCAAAATGCTCTTTGGAGTAGAGCAAAAAGGCAAAGTCGCAGATGAGTTAAGAGAAGGACTAGAGCAGTTAGGAATAGTGAATATTCAAAAAAATTTGGATACAATCAGAAAGGATGGGGAAATACATCAGAAGCAAAGCCAGAAGTACAATGAACAGCAGTATAATAGCAAAAGGGTAGCACCCACAGGATACAAGGCAGGGGATTATATTATGGTGAAGAATTTCGATTCAACTATAGGAGCGTCGAAAAAGCTCATTCCAAAACACAAAGGGCCTTATGTGATAGACAAGGTTCTCAAAAATGACCGATTTTTAATTAAGGATGTGGAAGGTTTTCAGCTCGGTCGTAACCCTTATCAAGGTGTTTGGAGTAGCCACAATATAAAACATTGGATAGGTAAAAGAAAAAGTGACTAAAAGTTATGAATTAAGCAAATGAAAATAATGAAAACTGTAATAAACTTTTATGTAATGTACCTTAACTAATTTGTAGTTATAAGATTTCAACTTATTGTAACGTTAATTATGTAAGGATCAGGAGATCTTACGGTCAGGACGGCCGAGTTGTAGCAGGAGAGACGGTCACACTTGCTCTCTTGCTACTCTTCGATCCCGGTATTTTAATTGACTCTCCGAGAGAGAGGAAAGTTTAGCGGGTCTGACGTGTGGGTCAGTCGTTGCTGAGCGTTGAGGAGTGTAAGACAAATATCGAGGAAACATTAATTATATCTAATAAATAATAACCATAATAAATAATAATAAAAACAATTAAGAAATAAATAAACTATTATTAATCTAAAGAAACTAAAACCCGAATCTCTTAAATATTCTGGCATTGGTTGATTTATCTACCGCCCACAATTTGTTGATAGCCAGCGCCACTCTGATCTTACTAATTTTTCACAAATCTCACCTATTCGATTTGCGACAAAAACGTCCATACGTTTATCGCTGTTAATCCAGGTAAGAACCGTAGGTGAATCAGTCCAAAAGTAACGTTGATCTATATTGATTTGTAATTCGTGGCTTATCATTTCAGCCAAACGGCATCCCAGTACGGCGGCCATCGTTTCCAGTTTCGGAATAGTTATATGTTTGATTGGAGAAACCCTTGCCTTAGATGCAATTAGTGACACATCAAATTGACATTTATCCTCCTTAACATAGCTGCATCTGATATAGGCAACTGAAGAATATGCTTTTGCACTTGCGTCATTAAATATGTTTCAACGCGATCGGCATTGTTCAGATTAGAGCTATAACACCTTGGAATTTTGGTGCCCTCAATTGATATTAATGCCTTTATCCAATTTCGCCATTTGTTTATTAGATCTCCCTTGATTTGGTCATCCCAGCCTATTCCAGACTCCCATACATCTCGCATAAGGATTCGTCCTTTGATTGTGACTGGTGTCATGAGTCCCAATGGGTCATATAGCGAATTAACTACAGACAATACATTCCTCTTTGTTGGTGTAACTTTGTCAGAAAGCAGATCATCTGTAACTTTATGCATTACCGTAGTGGAGTACGTGAAGAAGTCGCCTTTTGCGTCCCACAATACTCCTAGCACCTTTTGCTGTACGTCCATTTTTTCCCCTATCATTGCTGTAGACTTGTTCGCCCTGAGAGTTTTGGGAATGGATTGCATCACTTCGTCGCTGTTTGATATAAATTGACACAATTCAAATCCAGCCTTTGAGTGTATTTTCGTGATTGCATTAATGATGTTGATGACTTCATACGCACTAGGTTTGGAATCAAGATAATCATCTACGTAATGATTTTCCAATATAGCTTTTACTGCGTCGGGTTGTTCATCTTTTAATTTGCTAGCATTGTAATTTTTAACAAATTGTGCCAGAAATAGTGAGCAAGTAGTTCCAAACAACATTGCTTTCATTTGAAATTTTGATGGCTCTCTTTTTTGATCAAGAGTTCTCCATAAGAAACATTGTGCTGCAGTATCACATTCTGTAATCATCACCTGATTGAACATTTCGCGAATGTCCGCTACGACTGCTACCGCATGTAGCCGAAATCGTATCAAAATTTCTATTATAGACGTTGACCAGTCTGGGCCAGTAAGCAGGTTGCTATTAAGGGACGTACCGTTGCAAGTAGCCGCAGCGTCGAATACAAGTCGAACCCTGCCGGGCTTATTTGGGTTGATAACAGCAAAATGTGGTAAAAACCACAGTTTTGGAGAGTTGAGAACGTTAATGTCTGTTAATTGGACGGCACCTTTGTCCAAAAGTTTTGTTATTTCGTTCTTATATGCTTCTGCGGTATCAATGTCTCTCAAAAGCTTTCGCTCAAGACATTTGAGTCGTTGAAAAGGCATTGACTTGCTTTCCGGTAGTTTTATGTCATCCGATTTCCATGGCAATCCAATTTCGTAGAAATTACACTTTTGGTTAATTGAGCTTTCGGCCTTTGCTAATGCTGACCGCTCATCCACAGACCGTGTTTTGTCGATCTTTATTGTACAGGCACCGAAGTTTTCAATACTGAATTGTTGCTTAATCATTTGTTGTAGACATACATCTTCTATTTGACAGCAAGTAAAATGTGATGCTTGTAGATTGGTTTGTGTTGGTCCATGTACTACCCAGCCTAATTTGGTTTTAGATAACATTTGCCGATGCTCATTGCCATCTATAACGGCTCGTGCGGTAATTAATTTAGCATGGCGTTGTCCTATCAATACCATGCCTATCCTGTAACTTCGTGTAGTCTACCATATTTTTTGGTACAAATTCTGTTAGCTTCTTATAGTCAAGTTGTTGTGTTCGAATTTTTAGATCGTTGACTAACCAAACTCCATTTAGCTGATGTTTCGGACCGTTTTTTCCACAGATATTAATGGTTGCCGATTCCGCATCTGCCTCATATCTGTAGACACCACCTGTACAAGTAAAACAAAATGGTTTTGCGTCACCCTTTATGCCAACTTCTCTTGCCAAGCTCATTTCAATGATTGTGGATGTACTACCGTCATCCAAAAATGCGACAGTTTCTTTCGAGCCTTTTTCGCCGTGTACTGTGATTGGTACCATTTTGAGTAATGCAGATTTTGGTGAATCAGATACGCATCTTGTGACGTTTGTGGTGGCTGCTAGATTTACTTGTATGGGTCTCTTGTGCAATAATGGGTTGTGAAACTTTTCACAATTGTCAATTTTGCAGGCTTGTCTCTCGCTGCATTGGCTTTTATGGAATTTTAGACAGCTATAACACGCTTTGTTACGATTAGCTAAATCCCATCTCTTTTTAATATCTGCTTTTAAGAATACGTTGCACTTGGTTAGAGGGTGTTTTTCCTCGTTGCAAATAAAGCAAATTGCTTTTGATTTTGGCTTTGGTTGGTTTACCGCCTCTATTTCCTGTGGGATTGGGTTACTTTATATTGCTCTGCGAATGACGACTGCTGGTTAATTGATGTAACCTTTTTGAAAAATGAGACATCTTGGATTAGATCTGCTTGTCTTTGTGCCCACTCAGCTAGCTTGTCAAATGTACAGAATGAAGCGCGCACGTTTGCATCTCGTAGATATGCGCCCCATTCTCGTAGATAGTTTTCGGACAGTTTTCCGATCATCATAGCTAGTAATCGTTGTGTGTCGATTAACCGGTTATCAGTGTTTATGTTTTGAACAGTGTTATTGAATTCTTCGAAATTGTCGATATTATTGACTGGCTTTACTTGGCACGCTCTTGACATCAACTCTAGTGCAATATTTTCGGCTCCACCATACGCTTTATCTAAGATCGATATGATTTTGTCTGGATCTTTTGCAGAGATTAGTAGCAAAGAAACCTTTTCCTTAGCCACTCCCTTTAGAGCTTTTGATAATCGTTGAACATCTTCCTCTTTGTTTGCTCGTAGCATTGAACTCTTGGATAAAGTGTGTCCAATTCAACGCTGATGAACCATCAAACTCCAGGTGTTTACTGTTTAAGCTCTGCCGCGCCAGCATCTGGTTCATGGCTCTTGTTGCCATGCTCGGATTATTGGTTTCATCCAAATTATTCTGACACTCGTCAGATTGCGAACGAACCCACATTGAAGTTCGCTCATTTCGCACAGATGTTTCAAATCGTTCGGACATGCGGGAAGAACAATCTGTTAGTGCGACCTTGGTTTTCAAAACATTTTTCTTACTTACCAGTGCTTCTTCTTCCGCTTGAAGAAGTTCTAGTTCCCTTTGAACTATAAGTATTTCATTGTGCATACTAGTTAAGTCTATCTCTGAGTTTGCAGTTGGGTTGTTATCTGCCTCTGACAGTATCCGTTTGTTGTTTATAAGCTTTGTCTCCTTTTCGCACATTTTACGCTTGACGTCTACGTATGCTATATCCACATTCTCAATTTGTTCCAGTATAACTAGTCGCTGCTCCAGAACTATTGCATTTGACCCATCAGAGTCTCCGGTGCTGACAAATGATATGGCGTCAACAATTTTTGCCGCCAAATCATTTTTTGTCTCTTTCTCACCGACGCCGATGTCAAGAAACTCACAGACGCGCAATAAAGCGTTTGCGCCTAGCTCCTTTGAGATTGCCTGCTCATGTTCTGCCTTTTCAGCATTGTTATAATTTAAACCTTTGAACGTACGAAGCTGTCGTTTTATCAATGTTTCCGTAACAAATTTCAGGTAGATTGCAAAATGTACATCTCGTAGTGTCTGCGATTTCCACGAATCAATGCGGCCAAGCTGCTATTTGCTCCACTGCCACATTTTTGATTAAATGATTTGTTTTTGTTTATGGACTGTATTTCTATCGATAATTGCTATTTAAGCTATCCAGCTCGAAGGACCACTATGTGAATTATATTTTAGACGCTTATAAACTTTATTTTGATTTTTTCTTAATAGTATGCCTTTACAATGTTCTTATTGGCGGGTGTGGCCGTATATTGTTAAACTGAGAATACATTCAAATAATCGAAACTTTAATACTAGATGTATCGATATTGATCGAGGCCTTTTACTACGATACAAATAAGCTGGTACAAATAGGTACAGTAGGAATCTCTTAAAAAATATATATTGCGTCACTAAATAAATGACGATTCATTTGGCTACATTATGACGATCACAGTTGGAACCGCCGTTTTTGTTCTTTTAAGTTATATACATATAACATTATTTTTCCACCTTTCAATATGGACAGTAGGAATTTCTTTAAATATATTTATTGTGTCTCTGAATAAATGACAATTCATTTGGCTACATTATGAAGATGACAGTTGGCACCGCCGTTTTGATTTATTAAAGTTATATACATATAACATTTTTTTCTTTTGACCTTTTAATAGGTACAGTAGGAATCTCTTTAAATGTATATATTGCGTCACTAAATAAATGACGATTCATTTGGCTACATTATGACGATCACAGTTGGAACCGCCTTTTTCGTTCTTTTAAGTTATATACATGTAACGTTATTTTTCCACCTTTCAATATGGACATTATGAAGACAGTTGGCACCGCCGTTTTCATTTATTAAAGTTATATACATATAACATTATTTTTCCACCTTTCAATATGGACAGTAGGAATCTCTTGAAGTATATATATTGCGTCACTAAATAAATGACGATTCATTTGGCTACATCATGACGATAACAGTTGGAAATGCCGTATTCGTTCTTTTAACTTATATATATATATAACATTTTTTTCACCCATTAAAATATGAAGAGTAGGAATCTCTTAAAGTAAATTCATTGCGTCACTAAAGAAATGACGATACATTTGGCTACCTAAAAAAAGAGGATAGAAATGAACTTATTATTATATGAAATACTCTCCCATATAATAAAAGTACATCAGCAATTTAAAAAACATCGAATCATCAAGCAAAGGATAAGCTTCAGTGGATCGCACTATGGCAGCTGCTCAACCACTTACAACACCTTGCCTGTTACAAAAGTCGTTTACAATTGATTCTAGGCTTTGTCGTTTGTATTAAATAATGGTTTAATAAGTAACTAGCGCAGCATCAGGTGATCGAAGATCCTCCCAATTTACTATGTTACAAATAACATTGGCATCACATCCATTGTCGTTTAAAAAATAAACTTTTAATGGTTTAGAAGCCATACAATGCAAATTACCCCTTATTTATCATTGCAGTCCAGCACGGATACGACGTTAGAGGCGTTCAGGCATAATCCAACGGACGTAGTGTCATACCACTGTTCGTTCGAACAAGTATCTCGTACTACGCAGGAATGCTGTCGCAACAACGTTTTGTCATTAGTAGGGTAAAACTAACCTGTCTCACGACGGTCTAAACCCAGCTCACGTTCCCTTGCATGGGTGAACAATCCAACGCTTGGTGAATTTTGCTTCACAATGATAGGAAGAGCCGACATCGAAGGATCCACAAGCCAGTTATCCCTATGGTAACTTTTCTGACACCTCTTGTTAAAAACTCTTTAAACCAAAAGGATCGATAGGCCGAGCTTTTGGTGTCCCTGTGTGTACTGAACACCGAGATCAAGTCAGCATTTGCCCTTTTGCCCTATGTGTCGTTTCTGTCCGAACTGAGGTGGCCTTGGGACACCACCGTTATTATTTGAGAGATGTACCGCCCCAGTCAAACTCCCTACCTGGCAATGTCCTTGAATTGGATCATACCTGAGTAATTGAAGTTATACCAAATATTTCAAATTAAAAATACACTCTCTCATTAAAGAATTTGTTTGCGATTATATAACAAACTCGTGATACTTTGATCAAGAAGCTTGCATCAAAACCCAATACCATAAGATATAATAAATATATTCGTATAATGGCTAGGAAATGGTACACGTTCCATTTAATCAAGTAAGTAAGGAAACAATAAGAGTAGTGGTATTTCATTGCCGATATCAAACACAAGGAATAACATCTACCACTTATTCTACACCTCTTATGTCTCCTTACACTGCCAGATTAGAGTCAAGCTCAAAAGGGTCTTCTTTCCCCGCTAATTATTCCAAGACCGTTCCCTTGGCTGTGGTTTCGCTAGATAGTAGATAGGGACAGTAGGAATCTCGTTAATCCATTCATGCGCGTCACCAATTAGATGACGAGGCATTTGGCTATCTTCTAAAGATACGAGCACCCAACTACTGGACAATCTCGTATGCACGATTCGCTGCATCATCGGGACAATGAAGTCCCACAGCGCCTACGTACTAAAACCACCTCTTTTTGACAATGCGATGTTTGTACCTTTTTAGATGGAATACCAAGGTAGCAGGCAAAAGTATAAGAGAAACTAGAGGTTAGTACATCTAGCTTCGAGTATACCCAGCACAATACATGAAATATTTGAAAGACATCACTCCGCCATTTACTGCTCGGACGCTGATGAGTTTGGTATCTTCAGCGATGAGGAGATCTTTTGCAATCAATCGTTTTACCGACTGACCGCTCCAGATTCCTCTCCAGTTGAGTGTAACGGAATGAAACTCGATTTCACCTGTCACTCCGAAAAATCGCCGCATTTGTGATCTTATGTCAGCTCTGTCGTACCTTTCGACGCTTGGTCTAAGGAATGTCCGTCTGTCACAATCTGAACGTCTATCACATAAATGTGATTCTTGACGGCATTTACTACGCTGTTGTGTCTAGCTACCCGCCTCCCGTGCGTACGATAGTATTTTTGCAAGATGTGGAAGAGAGTCATAGTTACTCCCGCCGTTGACCCGCGCTTACTTGAATTTCTTCACTTTGAAATTCAGAGCACTGGGCAGAAATCACATTGTGTCAACACCCGCTAGGGCCATCACAATGCTTTGTTTTAATTAGACAGTCGGATTTCCCAAGTCCGTGCCAGTTCTGAATTGATTGTTAATTGATAATCGTTATAATTTAAAAGAACTAATTAAAAATTAGTATTCTGAAAAGTTTTAGCAAGAAAGTTCCACAATTGGCTACGTAACTAACTATCCGGGGAACAAATAACTTTCATAAATGATCGAAACTCTATTTACCCAGAACGAGCACATAAACCATGTTATTGTTTCCCAATCAAGCCCGACTATCTCAATCTTCAGAGCCAATCCTTATCCCGAAGTTACGGATCTAATTTGCCGACTTCCCTTACCTACATTATTCTATCGACTAGAGACTCTTCACCTTGGAGACCAGCTGCGGATATTGGTACGGCCTGTTGAGAAGTTTGCGTATCCCCACCATAAATTTTCAAGGTCCGAGGAGAAAATATCGACACAACAGTATATGTCATGCTCTTCTAGCCCATCTACCATATCTCTCTGCGAAAGACTTCCATGGTAGTACGGCTATAAAACAGAAAAAAAAACTCTTCCGATACCTCTCGACGGCTTCTTTATGGTCATTCCTGTTGCCAGGATGAGCACGAGGCCCATATTTAATAACAAACGGATACTCAACAGGTTACGGAATTGGAACCGTATTCCCTTTCGTTCAAAATTATTCAAGTGTTTTATTATTTATTATTTCATTTGACATTTTTAAAACTTGAAAATTTTCGGCTTTCGCCTTGAATTTTGGACCGACTAACTCGTGATCAACCACTGTTCACACGAAACCCTTCTCCACTTCAGTCCTCCAAGGTCTCATTCGATTATTTGCTACTACCACCAAGATCTGTACCAATGGCGGCTCCATGCAGGCTTACGCCAAACACTTCTAAGCACACCATTGTACCTTCCTACTCACTAAAGTTTTAAAATTTATATTATAAATAATATAAATCATCTACTTTAGCGGTAATTTATAGGTATACAACTTAAGCGCCATCCATTTTAAGGGCTAGTTGCTTCGGCAGGTGAGTTGTTACACACTCCTTAGCGGATTTCGACTTCCATGATCACCGTCCTGCTGTTTTAAGCAACCAACGCCTTTCATGGTTTCTGTATGAGTTGTTAATTTGGGCACCGTAACATTACGTTTGGTTCATCCCACAGCGCCAGTTCTGCTTACGAAAAGTGGCCCACTGGGCACAATATATCATAACCTTAAACTTTATATCAAGAAAGTTAAGGTTCTTACCCATTTAAAGTTTGAGAATAGGTTAAGATCGTTTCGACCCTAAGGCCTCTAATCATTCGCTTTACCAGATAAGATTGTTTTATATAACATTTATAAGCACCAGCTATCCTGAGAGAGACTTCGGAAGGAAGTTGGCTACTAGATGGTTCGATTGGTCTTTCGCCCCTATACTCAATTCTGATAATCGATTTGCAAGTCAAAACTGTTTCGGTCTTCCATCAGGGTTTCCCCTGACTTCAACCTGATCAAGTATAGTTCACCATCTTTCGGGTCACAGCATATATGCTCAAGGTACGTTCCAGTTAGAGGTATGAATAATATAAATATCATTATACATAACCATATAGAACGCCCCGGGATTGTGTTAATTATCTATACATAGTTAAAAAACTAATCCCATTATTAGTCAAGTTAATTATGATATTAGGTTTATATCCCAATAACTTGCACATATGTTACGGACTCCTTGGTCCGTGTTTCAAGACGGGTCCCGAAGGTATCCTGAATCTTTCGCATTGTTAATCATACAAGTGCATATAATAAACACAGAAAATCAATGATAATCATGCTATTATATAATTCCGAAAAATTAACGCAGTGTATTAATATAAATCTATCAACACTTTATCAAATTAATGACATTTATTCTATGTTAAAATGCAAGCAAAATAATTTAAATAAACTATAAGTCATATTTTATGATAAATTTGGTTTATGTTAATAGACTACAATGTCCTTATATGGAAAAAATGCACACTATTATTATAATATTATTAAAATATTAAAACTCTAATGATGAATTTTCCATAATGAATATTCAGGTTCATCGGGCTTAACCTCTAAGCAGTTTCACGTACTATTTAACTCTCTATTCAGAGTTCTTTTCAACTTTCCCTCACGGTACTTGTTTACTATCGGTCTCATGGTTATATTTAGTTTTAGATGGAGTTTACCACCCACTGCTGCACTATCAAGCAACACGACTCTTTGGAAACACCATCTAGTAATCATTAACGTTATACGGGCCTGGCACCCTCTATGGGTAAATGGCCTCCTTTAAGAACGACTTAAATCGTTAATTTCTCATACTAGAATATTGATGCTCTGTAAAAAACTCCTTCGACCGGGTTCCGTTGGGTTGAAAAATAATAATCAGAGACACGTCTGTGTCGGTTGACTGGAGTTTTTGATTGCTTTCTTTATTCCAAATTATTCTTTTGCTTAGGCTAATTTTACATATATATTCTTATGCTGCGATTTATGCGACATCTACAAAAGAGAGGGAGAGTGTCAGTACATACATACATACATACTGTTGGAGCGCATGCATCAAAGTGCTTGGTCAGCGGTCACACGCTGGCCTGGCTCTAGCTCATGTTACGCTTGTGCATACAGTGCTTATGTGAATATATGTATGTGCATATACAAATGTACATACATATATGTTCATGCTTAATTGTATGTTTACTTGAATATGTTTATGTGAATACTTCAATGTATACATATGAACATATTCAAGTGCACAATTATATTTTAATGCGTATATGTTTAATTGTTTATACTTGCAACAAAGTGTTACAAGTTGAGCTCATTGTGTTGAGTTATTAGTTGTATGAACATACTACACCTCCCCTTTTTAGAGAATAACGTAATATTATGTAGTTATTGTAATGATTATTTATATAGAAAGGTAAAATAAAAGGTAAAGTAAAGGTGTATCTTAGGAAAGTTTTTTTTTTTTTTTTTTGTTTGTGTCTCTTTAGGCAAATTTTCTTTCTCTTGTTTTTCGAAATTGCGTGAATTTGTTTTCAATAATAGATGAATCCATAAAGATTTTTGTTTTTTTTTTTTGTAAAAATTACTTAAGTATCATGATAATTATTATTTTTTTTTCGGTTGATCATTCCGAAAATGGTTTTAGTCTGTTTTTATGAACCTTTTGGTATTTATTCTTATTATCTGCTATTAATATATTGTCATTTTCTTCTATACTCACTACCTTATAAGGCCCTATATATTTAGCATCTAGTTTATGACCTATTTCTTTTCTTAATAAAACTTTATCTCCTATGTTTAAATTGAAATCGGCAATATGTTTGTCGTAGTATTTTTTATTACTTAACTTATGGTTTTCTAACATTATCCTAGCTCTTTTATATGCTATTTCTATTCTAAACTTTATTTCCTTAGAGTAGTCGTCTAAATTGTATATTGGATCTATTCTATCGATTTTGTTAAAATCTATGAACTGATTTGGTAGTCTTCCAAATACTAGTTCGTATGGACAATATTCATGCACTGCCGAGGGTGTTGTGTTGTAACAATAAGTGAAATATTGTATCCAAGCATCCCAATCGGACTTATCTGCTGATATGTATGAACGAATATATTCATTGAATGTTCTATGACTTCGTTCTATTGTCCCTAAGGTCTGGTGGTGGTATGCTGTAGATGTCAGATTTTTAATCTTCATGTACTTGCATATATCTGTTATAATTTGGTTTTTATACTCAGTTCCCATGTCCGTAATGAGTGTTTTCATTGGACCGTACTGTAGTATACAATTTTCGAATATAGCTTTAGCTACATTACTTGCACTCTTAGATGCAACTGGAATGGCTATTAGGTATTTTGTCAGATCGCATATCAATGTGACAATATACTCATTTTCATTATCTGATTTTGGTAGTGGACCTATTGTGTCCACTATAACCTTATCAAAAGCCTTCGCTGGTGTTTCTGTTATTATCATGGGAGTCTTCGTATGTGTCGTCGTTTTTGACACCTGGCATTTATGACATCTCCTTATGTACTCTTTGATATGGCGTCCCATATTTTTCCAATAGTAGTGTCTTTTGATTTTTGCCAGCGTTCTGGTAATGCCAGTATGACCTCCTTGAATTGGATCATCATGATATGTAGACAGTATTGCTTCTTTTTCTTTTTCATTTTCTATTAGGGTCACCGGCTGGAGTAGCGCTACTCTTAATGTTTTCAATATAGTATTGCCCATATTTTTAAAAGAATCTATTGAAATAATTTCAAAGATCTTTTCGCTCGGTGCCAGTTTTAGTTGGCTGATTTCAAGTATACCGGCTTGCATTTCAAGCCTTTGGAAGAACTGACCTAAGTCGAGAATTCCATTGGTATACAAATCGCTAACTTCAATTCTTGCCATAACTTTCTTTCCATGTTTCAGTGAACATTTAGATTCTGTTATTCGCAAGGTCACTACTTTTCGTACCTCGTCATTATTGATGACTTCGTATACGTTGGGCCTAGAAGCATTTTGAAGTTTTTGCCTTGGCAAAAGGTCTTCTTTATTAACTGCGCAGTTTTTCTGTCTACTTTGTTGCCTGGTAGTGACTTTCAGGACTTTTATACTCATATCTTTTAATTCGGATATAGTTATCCGCGATAAGGCGTCTGCCACAAAATTGTCTTTACCTCGCAAATACTCTACTATAAAGTCGTACTCTTCCAATTCTAGCCGCATGCGTGTTAGTTTTGAACTCGGGTTGACCATGGAGAATAAATATGTTAATGGTCTATGGTCTGTTCGCACTGTGAAGTGTTTTCCATATATATATGGTCGAAAATGTGTTATTGCCCAATGTATTGCTGCTAGCTCTTGTTCTGTAGTACTCTTGTTGCTTTCACCTTTAGTGAACGCTCTTGATGCATATGAAACTGGAAGCTGGAGTCCATTATAGTTTTGTGTTAAAACTGCTCCACATGCTTGTTTGCTTGCATCCGTGATTATGCAAAATTCTTTGCTGAAATCTGGGTACTGCAATAGATTAGGTTGAACGAGCTTTTCTTTTAAGTATTGGAATGCATTTTCGCATTCTGCTGTCCATTCGAAGGGAACATTCTTTTTACATAATCTTGTTATGTGCCGGGAGTATTCGGCGAAATTTTTTATGAAACGTCTATAATAATTGCAAAATGCAACGAAACGTCTAGCACTATCTGCATCATGTGGGACTGGATAATTCTTGATGACGTCAAATTTTGTGTCGTCTGGCAAGATTCCTTTATCTGTGCATTTGTGACCTAGGAATGTCACCTCATGCATAAAAAATGAGCATTTTTCTGGATGCAGTTTTAGATTGTTTTTTCTGCAAAGTTTAAAAACATCTACTAAATTTTTAATCATATGTTGTTCAGAACAACCAATAACGATTAAATCATCCATATAGAGAAAAGCTTGGCTGGGCTCAAGCCCTGAGAATGCTATTGTCATCATTCTTTGAAATGAATTAGGTGCTATTTTTAGACCGAAAGGTAATCGCGTGAAGCGATATGAGCCATTGCTCGTTGAAAAAGACGTTATATCTCTTGATTTTTCTTCTAGTTCTATTTGATGAAAACCTGACATTAAATCAAGGCAAGAAAAATATTTTGCTCTTCCCAATTGATCAAGAATATCATCAATTCTGGGGAGCGGAAACTTGTCTGACAGCAATTTTTTGTTTATTTGACGATAGTCAATTACTAATCGCCAGTTTTTTTCTTTAGATCCCGAAAGTGTTTTCTTTGGGACTAGTAAGAGTGGGCTATTATAAGGCGAAACAGACGGTTCAACAATACCCTGTTCAATTAACTTTCCAACTTGTCGCTGGATCTCGTCTATTTGGCTATGCGGGCTCCGGTAATTTTTCACATATACCGGTTCATCATCCTTAAGTCTTAATTTTTGTTTATAAAAATTATTTGTTGTGATCGGTTCGGTGTCAAGTCCGAACACATCACTATACTCAGTGCATAATTTTTCGAGTTTGTCTTTGAATAGTGTTGGGAAATTTTTCTTCAATTTATGAATTACAGATTCTTTTCTTAAATCTTTGGTATTTTGAACTATATCGTAGTTCGAAAGTGATTCAAATTTTAAATTGTTAAAGCCTACTAGTTGGCAGTTATCTGTGGTATTTAAGAATCGGACATAAGTACTTTGGGCTGTTGCAATAGTGTTTGCAACATAAACGCCCGGTTTAATTTCCTGATTCGGAATTAAAATGTTACCTTCTGCTGAAGATAGTTCTATTTTGCGTACCACTTGGGATCTTGCTGGTAGAAGTGCTGAGTTATTACCAGAATTGAATGTTATTGGAACGTAAATTGGGTACTTTAATGTTTGTGGTCTAAGTATAAACCAATCTTCTGAATTGCTGTAATCTATTTTGCAATTAAAAGTTTTTATGAAATCTAATCCTATTATTCCATCGCATGGGATTGCGAAATCTGCATGAAGCAGATGAAATTCGTATGGAATAATATATTTACTTGTCTGCAATTCTATTGAGACTAGGCCTTTGGAATTTATTACTCCTTCTCCTATGCCTCGAATGTCTACAGTTTTGTTTACTTTGATGTCATGAAATACATCAGAATTTTCTTTTATTATTGAAATATCTGCACCGGTGTCAATTAAGAATGTTATTTTCTTATTGGTTTCAACATTCTTAAATGATACGAAATTATTAAGACTTAGGTTGATAGAGTATACTTTATTTTTTAACTCTGAGCATTTGGAGGAGCTTGTCCGTTTCCCTGGTCGCTTTGGGTAATTCGGACATTTGTATTGTTATAACCATTTTGTTGGTTATTTGTGTTTTGTCTATTATTATTTTGTTGTCCACCTCCACGGCCGCCTCTTCGGTAGCGTGAATTATTTCGGCCTCGTTGGGCTCTGTGGGCATCGTTATTGCTCCAGCTCGAATTGTTGTTGTTCCAATTCGAGTTGTTTCTCCAGTTACCATTATTATTGTAGCGGCGTCTACCGCGGTCATTATGCTGGGCATAAAAAATGGTATTATTTTGGGAACTTCCCGTGGAGCCCGACTCTACTGAAAGAGTGGTAAATCTAGTGATGGCTTCTTTGGCTGAATCAAAGTTTCCCGATTCCATTAGTAGCTGGACTCTTTGACTTTTGGTATGACTTACCATAGCATTTACTGCCACTTTGGTAGTGTATTTTATAGCCTGTTCATTTGGAAGACCATCCGAAATATACGCGCCTTTTAGGGCGTCGGTCAACTCAGTAATCTCTTTTGTGTATGAAACACAGTTATTAGGGTTTCTCTGCAGATTTTTAATCTTTGCTGTTAAAAGATCCACTGATTCACCCTTAAAGATTGTTGACAGTTTTTGTATAACTTCGTCAATCGTTGTTTCCGAGCTTAGCGTATTACCCGCTTGACCTTTCAATTTTGATTTTATTATTTCGATGGCTACTGCTTCATGCGTTTCTTTTATGGTATCAAGTACGCGAAGTGCCCCAATGAAACCTTGTAGGTTTTTAATGTCACCATCGAAGAATGGTAGCAGCCTTGTGGCTGTGTTTATGAATTCTACCACTGTTTGAGTCATTTTGTTGCTTCCTTTTGGAATTGCTGGTTTATTATGACTTATAATTGACTGATCAGAGCTCACTGGTGGTTTTTCTTGACCTCTTTCATCATCGGC
Organism: Drosophila willistoni; assembly: GCF_018902025.1. Lineage (NCBI taxonomy): Eukaryota > Metazoa > Arthropoda > Insecta > Diptera > Drosophilidae > Drosophila > Drosophila willistoni. Next base: position 11,195 of record NW_025814539.1, on the reverse strand, counting down.
CATTAGTTGCGTTTCTTCTTCCAGCACTATTGAAGTTTCCAAATCAGTTGTTTGTTTAAATTCAATATTGTGTCTGTTTAGCACAGCTATTGCTTTTTGTTTGCAATCACTGTAGAACGCATTTGCGGCTGTTTTTTGCCCTTCCTTTAGTTTGCTATAGTGCTCAGTTAATACTGCCCTAATAGCTTGGAGCTTCTCGGTTATTATTTTCGTGTGTTTGGTTACTGTGTCTTGGGATGTTTCTCTGTTTTGCGAGAGGCACTTACAAGATTTAGTTAATTCTTGTGCGTGTATTCTAGCTTTTCCAATTATATCATCCCAAGTAACCATAGTTTGTTAAAAATAACAAAATTTTTGAAAATGTTTATGTTTATTTATTTTTTTTTTTTATTATTCTGTATCTATTATTTCTACATCTGAGTCTGTACTCGATTCTGATATGTCTATCAGCGCGATCGAGTCCTTAAAAAGTTCGTGGACCCATCCGGGCACGTCTTTATGTAAAGGAGTCTTAGCTAACAATCTACTATAAGCTACTTTTATGGATTTTTCCATAAGATCTACAATTTTTTTTTGTAAATTTGTAGTTGTGGGCTATCCAATACCTTATTTCCTTGTATTTGTGATTTGTTTCGCCTGATTGTATCAGGAAATCGAGGAAAGGTAAGTATTTTTGTAGCCTTTTTGTTTCTATCTTATCCATATTCTACACTAACTTGTTAGGCCTATTAATATGGATGTACGTATATAAAAAAAATCATGGAGGCTTACTGCCTCGGTTCCTCCATTCGGTAGAAACGATATGTGCCTGCTGCGTTGGAAAAGCAACATACATATGGTACTGTGAGGATGAAACTCATCTGTACCCTAGTGCTTCCTTGAACTGGGAATTCTTCTCCCGTTATATTTAGGTAAGCTGACTTAATTTGTACCAAGTTTATTGAGTTCTGTTGTGAATTGATATGCTCATTTCTAAAAACCTCAATTAAATCTTGGACAATACTGGGATGCCTAGCGTTTATTTTTCCAAAATAATTATCAAGAGTGGCCATTGTTTTCCAGAATTATTATTATTTTTTTTTTTATTGTTATTCGCGTGTGTGCATATGTATTCTTAGACCTTATCTAGGTCATTAGCTTGGCTTATGGCTCTTTTGGTTACACATTTATTGTGTAATAGATAAGCTTTATATAAAATATATGCGCACATTATTACGACGATTATTAATAACAATATGTTCGTTAATCTCAAGTCAGTATTTGATGATTCGATTTTATTTATTACATTAGCAGTGGAGTCCACTGATTTTGTTTCTATTAACCCCATTGTGGGTATAAGAGATATATCATCAAATTTACTTATGGAATTATCGAACATATGGAGTTTATATAAAAAAAATTTTTTTTTTTTTTTGTGTATAATTCTAATAATAATCTCACTGACTAACGATCCTATATGAGACTATTTTAATTTAGCAGGATGAAAATGAATATGACAAATACGGGAAAAAAATAGGGAACAAAAGCCCATAAAAACATCTCAAAACCTTTTGTTTAAAAGTTACTAAAAAAAATTTTTTTTTTTTTTAAGTATTTCAAGCTTCGTTCTTATTTGCTTGAATACGAATTATAATTATAAAAATTTATATTTGAATTATTTGAAAAATTGTTATGGATTCATGAATTTTTATGAAATTTTATTTAAAAAAATTATTAAATTTTTTTTATACGACAAAAGAAAAAATTTTATCTCAACTGTGTCTTGCACAGCGAGCCAGAGACGTGGAAAAAATTATAGAGCATGTGGTTGGCTCACAATTCAGATTTACATTTCATTCGTTATTGTTATTTAGAAATAAAAAAAAATTTATATGAAGAAAAAAAAAAAAATTTCTCCAACCACATTGTTAGTAATAGCCTACAGAAAGTTAGTAAGTTCGCAAGTTGCACTTTCGTGCTTCAACTTGCTATTAGGCTTATAATTATTATTATTAAATTAAAGGCAAGTTAAGGCTTGCGCATTTCTGCGGCCCCCTTGCGTTTTTTCGCTCTTTGGCGAAGTTCAGTTTTTAGGTTCTCGATACGCTCTATGCAGCGTTGTCGGTCTTCTTCGTTGGTGCTGGCCTTTAGTAAATCCTGCTGCAGTCTTTTCTGGGTGAGCAGGCGTCTCACCTCACCGCCCCGTTTCGTCTTTTTGGGGATTCTCGTCTGCTGCCGGGCTCTGTACTCCTCTATTGTTAGTGGCCGCGGTCCATCGTTGGGATACAGCTCTAGCGCTTCTTTTAGCGTCAGTGCGTCCCTTTGCTCGACAGGAGCAGATTCCGCAAAGGGAATATCTTCACTGTTGTTCATGTATTTTTTTTTAGTCAAACTTATGTGTTGATGCTGATGTTCATCGTTGGGATAACGAACGAGACTCAAATATATTCACTAGATATCTTCAGTATTATGGTGTTGAAGCTGATGTTGATAGCTGTTCTTTAGCTTTAAATGTTTAATGTCTCTGTTGTTTATGCTGTTGTTGTTGCTACAATCTCTGTCAGTTGTTTCTTTTCTTGCCAATAAGTTGCAGCATCATTTAGTTGTTGTCGCTTTTCCATATATTAGTTGTCGCAGCATCATTTAGATGTCATCGCTTTTCAATATAAAATTATGTTATTATAATTTATATATATGTTGTGTGCAGCTCAGGTCCTGTCACGGTCGCCATGTAAAAAACTCCTTCGACCGGGTTCCGTTGGGTTGAAAAATAATAATCAGAGACACGTCTGTGTCGGTTGACTGGAGTTTTTGATTGCTTTCTTTATTCCAAATTATTCTTTTGCTTAGGCTAATTTTACATATATATTCTTATGCTGCGATTTATGCGACAGCTACAAAAGAGAGGGAGAGTGTCAGTACATACATACATACATACTGTTGGAGCGCATGCATCAAAGTGCTTGGTCAGCGGTCACACGCTGGCCTGGCTCTAGCTCATGTTACGCTTGTGCATACAGTGCTTATGTGAATATATGTATGTGCATATACAAATGTACATACATATATGTTCATGCTTAATTGTATGTTTACTTGAATATGTTTATGTGAATACTTCAATGTATACATATGAACATATTCAAGTGCACAATTATATTTTAATGCGTATATGTTTAATTGTTTATACTTGCAACAAAGTGTTACAAGTTGAGCTCATTGTGTTGAGTTATTAGTTGTATGAACATACTACAGCTCCATACACTGCATCTCACATTTGCCATAAAGACAAAGTGACTTAGTGCTGAACTATTTTCTTTTCGCTCGCCGCTAGTAAGAAAAACCTTGTTAGTTTCTTTTATATGGGTAGTCCCATATGAGTTATTGCTGTATATACACACAAATATAATATTTAATATATTAAAACCATTGTATACTTTAAATGAAGAATAATATTATGACACAATTTTTTTTTTCATTTCATATCATTAATAAGAGGCAATTCTAGATTAAAATGTAATATTTTTTATGCTAGACATTCCTCAGTATCATTTGATTTGAAAAAGAAAATTATACATCTTCGTTTTTCTCATACATATGTGAGCCAAAGTGTTTCAATTATTATTAATATTATGAATAAACATATTGTTTAAGAATAAACATCGCGTTCATCTGAAACGGCTTCACCAAATCAGATTGAACAAAGAAATAAACAAAACATGCATCCACACTCTGTGGGAAAGCACTCAAGATTTTAATAACGGCGCAATATCAAGTCGCCAACGCTGTGCATGATATAAACAAGCATTAATATAAACATTAGAGTAAGCATTTTTAAGAACAATTGTCGCCTCTTAGAGTCTAAGAATTCTTTGATGTACACAAGACGTTTTTCAATAAAATCAGTTCATATTTTGAATTCAAGTGATGAAGTTGGGCTTTCAGTTTTTGCGGTGCTGAACTCCTCTTCATTTTGGTCCTTCGATAAAAAGGAACTCTGAGTTTTCCCCCACCAGTGGTAAGAGACTCAGAGGATGAATCAGCTCCTTAAGGTCTGAATTCTTATGATAAGATCGGATAAAGGTAGCAAAATAAAAAACTCTTGTTTTCCCCCACCAGTGGTAAGAGACAGAGTATAATATAAAAGCAAAATATTGCTTAATAAATAAAAAAGTGCGTGCGACCGAATATATAAAGGCAGTTTGGGTAGTCGAGCAACTGCAATAATTTCGGCGGCGGTAAAAAAAAAACGATATAAAGTTGGTGTGTGGCTAATTCGAAGCCCAGATATCGAAAGTGAAAAAAAAAACAAATAAAGATAAAATTGGTGTGTGGCTAGTTCAAAGCCCAGATATATATAAAGTGAAAAAAAAAAAAAAATATAAAAATATAAAGTTGGTGTGTGGCTAGTTCGAAGCCCAGATATATATAAAGTGAAAAAAAAAACAATATAAAGATATAAAGTTGGTGTGTGGCTAATTCGAAGCCCAGATATATATAAAGTGGAAAAAAAAAATATAAAGATATAAAGTTGGTGTGTGGCTAATTCGAAGCCCAGATATATATAAAGTGAAAAAAATATATATGAAAATATAAAGTTGGTGTGTGGCGTATTCGAAGCCCTAATATCGAAAAAAAAAAAGTGAACTATATGTAGTTGCAAGTCGGCAACTACCAACAGCAGCAGAGCATCAAGATACATAGCTGCAAAGAAGAAACTGAAGAACGTGCAGTGGCAGTATAAAAAATTCTGGTGCGATGTCCGGCACCGGTACCGCCTGAGCCCATAGGCCCTGGACAACAGCAGCTGATCGAGATAGAAAACAAAAAAGGCGAGCAAACTTTCGCTACGCAGCGGCAGACAAGCAGCGGCAGATAACTCTACTTGGCGGACAACAGTGGCGAACGGTGTCTACAACAGGATCATCAGATAAGATATAAATTAAAATAGTTTATATTATATTATATTATTAATATTATATTATTATATATACTTATACTCTTATACCAATATACTAATATTTGAATAAGACAAAAATGTTCCCCACAAAAACTGAAAAACTATTAGCGAAGCAACACGAGTTGCATAAAAGATTAAAAAAGCTAGAAGAGTTAGATGCTAGTAAGTTTACTAGCAAGATTATTAACGAAGTAAATGAGATACAGAAGCTATGGATTAGTTACCATAGTCAAATGCTAGAGAGTGGTGTAACTCAACACTACTATTTCACAGATGGGAAGTATGAGGAAGGTTTAGATATGGCAGCCAAATTACTAGCCAAAGGAGAGTCTAGCAGGCAGAGCACTGTTGTTTCTGAAACCATTGAAGCAGATGCAACAATGTCAGAAAATGTTGAAGGCAGCAACGGAGAGTCGCGGGGAAACGCGACCTCCAGTATTGAGAACCAGGAAAAGTTTGAAGAAAAGGTTCGTCATCTCCAGCAATATTTGGAGATGGTGAGCAAAGATTTACGTACGATAGACAATAGAACAGGCGAAATGTATATTAAGAAAATAAAATTCTTGTTCAGGAAGGTACAGGTGTGCCAAGCTTATACACATGAACTATACAGAGACAATGAAACATTTAAAGAGGTCATAGAAGAATTGGAGTTCGACCTTCAGAATACCTTGGTAGCATTAGAAGAGAAAATAAAGGATCAGAAAGATTTGAAAGTTGAGAATGTTACCGTGAGAGGCGAACTACCGGTGTTGCCAAAAATACAGGTACCCACATTTTCTGGAGAACCTAGAGAATGGGACCTGTTTGTAGAGTTATTTGCAGAATTAATTGAGAATAGAGAAGATTTAAGTCTTACTCTTAAATTCAATTATTTAAAATCCGCATTAAAGGGAGAAGCGAGGAGCATGGTAGCTCATTTACTGTCAGGTTCAGCTGACAATTATAGTGCCGCTTGGGAACTATTAACCAAGCGGTATGAAAACAATCGGAGGGTATTTTCCGAACAGTTAAATCGGATCGTTGATTTACCGATGATCAACAATGAATCCGCAAAGAATGTAAAAGGAGTGATTGACATAATCAATGAGTCAATACACTTAATTAAAATTAAAGCAAATTTGTCCGATGAAGTTGACGTAATACTCGCTCAACACATACTTCGGAAATTTGACAGAGAGACTCTACAATTATATGAGAGTCAGATCAGAAAAACCAGGCAAATACAGTTGCTGTCTGATGTCATGGAATACTTAGAGCAAAGATATTGCTCGCTAAGTGCCATGAGGAAGGAAGATAAAAAACCGTTACAAAAAACGTCGGCTGCGGGTTTTAAAGATAGTTGTCCGATCTGCAAAGGTCCTTGGCATAGCGCACTTATATGCTATAAGTTTAAAGCGCTAACACCTAAAGAAAGGGTGGAAATAGCCAAAAAAGTGCAATTGTGTACACGATGCTTGAAGCACTCAAGCAACAAGAGATGCACTAATGAAATTGTCTGCTCATTGTGCAGCAAGGGACACCATACCCTTCTTCATTTTGGGGAAAAACAGGCAAAGGTAAATACTTGTGTTACGGCACAACAAAAATTGTTGGCCACAGCCCTAATTCAAGTTAAAAAAATAAATGGAGAATATGAAACGTTAAGAGCCTTGATTGATAGTGGATCTCAAAGCACTATTTTATCTGAAGAAGCCGCTCAAATGTTAAAACTACCCAAGATCAAAAAACAAACCGAAATAAGTGGAGTATCTTCAACAAAATCTAGAACTTCAAAATATAAGGTAAATATTGAAATGAAGACGCGTGATTCTCAAAAAGAACTCCTTAAGGTTGAGGCAATTGTATTGCCGCAATTAATGAAAGCTCTTCCATTAAAAATAGCAAACGTGGATATGTCAAAATGGCAAACTTACGTGCTAGCTGACCCCAACTTTAATAAACCTGGGAGGGTAGATTTGATAATAGGGGTAGACGTATATACCCACATCTTAAAAAGTGGAGTGGCCAAGATTAATGGTCTGCTAGGGCAAAATACTCAATTTGGCTGGATCGTGTCGGGATGTACGAAGTCAAAAGGAGATGAGTCCATAGTAGCTACAACAATAGACATCACAGATATGGAGCGTTTTTGGGAAATGGAGGCAGATGAAAAAGACGATATAGAAGCTAATGAATGTGAAGAAAATTTTAGCAAGACAACAAAGATTAATGATTCTGGAAGGTATGTGGTAACGATCCCGTTTAAGAAAGAAAAGGAGTTAGGTGAATCAAAGGCGCAAGCAACTGCGCGGTTTCTTAGCCTGGAGAAAAAATTTCAGAAAAATCCAAAACTTAAGGAAGAGTACAAAAAATTTATTAAAGAATATTTGGACTTAGGCCATATGGTCGAAACTAAGGATGAAGGAACGTACTACCTGCCACATCAAGCAGTAGTAAAAGAAGCAAGTTTGACAACTAAACTAAGAGTTGTATTTGACGCTTCCGCGAAAACTACGAATAACAGAAGTCTCAATGACGTGATGTGGATCGGGCCGCGACTTCAAAAGACATATTTGACATAATACTAAAATGGCGAAAATGGCAGTACGTAGCATCTGCAGATATTGAAAAAATGTATCGGCAGATAAACATTGATCTAAACGATCAAAAATATTTGCATATTTTGTGGCGAATGTCACCGCAGAAAAAATTAAGAATATATAAATTGACAACAGTAACGTACGGTACGGCATCAGCACCTTATTTAGCTACAAGGGTACTTGCAGAGATAGCAAACAGATGTCAAGATAAAGTAATTAGTGAAATTATCCGAGATGAATTCTACATGGATGATTTATGACTGGAGGTAATACCGTAGAAGAATCAAAACACAAAGTTCAACAGGTTTCCAGAGAGCTGGAAAAAGCAGGAATGAATTTGAGAAAATGGATTTCGAATAAGTCCGAAATTGTTGAAGAGGTTATTGATACAGGCGATAATAAAGTATTAAAAATTGATGAGAACGAGGCAATTAAAACCTTGGGGTTGCAGTGGGAACCAATTAAAGACGAATTTAAGTTTAAGGTACACTGTGACGAGAACAGAAAGGTGAATAAAAGAGGTGTGCTATCCACACTTGCCAAGATTTATGATCCACTAGGTTGGCTAGCACCAGTAACAGTAATAGGCAAGTTATTCTTGCAAAAGTTGTGGCTAGCTGAGAAAAATTGGGATCAAGAGTTGTCCGATATCGACGCAACAGAATGGAAATTTTTCAGGGACAATTTAGTGTATCTGGAAGAAGTCAGATTACCCCGATGGATCAAGACACAGCCTGATATGTTGTTACAGATTCATGGTTTTGCTGACGCGTCAGAAAAGGCGTATGCAGCGGTAGTATATGCCAAAATTGGTGGGGCAGTTACCTTAATAGCCAGTAAGAACAAAGTTAACCCTATCAAAAATAGAAAAACTATTCCTAAATTGGAATTATGTGCAGCACACTTGCTATCGCAATTGCTACAAAGAGTCCAGCAATCTATTGCTGCTCCTTCTGAAATATACGCTTGGAGTGACTCTACTATTACGCTGTGCTGGATAAAGAACGGTGCTAGTAAGGAAAAATTTGTAAGGCGTCGCATAGAGGATATCCTAAAAATCAGAGAAATAACGTGGAACCATGTAAAATCTGAAGATAACCCTGCAGATGTAGCTTCAAGGGGTATTTGTCCAAATAAGTTAAAAGATTGCGATTTGTGGTGGAATGGGCCAAAGTGGCTCGTTGAGGCAAAAGACAAATGGCCTAAACAAAAAACAGATGATGACAAGGTGATGGTAAATTCCGTACTATTAAATACAGAAAGTAGTATTATGCAGGAGCTAATTGAAAAGTATTCCTGTATAAATAAACTGGTCAGAATTACGGCATATGTATTTAGATTTATTGGCACTAAAAGAAAAGATAATGCGTACCCATCATATCTAACCGTCAATGAGCTTAAGAATGCTAAAAATTTTATAATTAAACACCAACAAGCATGTCAATTTAGCAGAGAGATTTCATGTCTTACGCAGAACAAGCAAATTGACATGAAAAGCAAAATTTTGAGCTTAAATCCATTTTTGGATAACGATGGAATATTGCGCGTAGGGGGAAGATTGCAAAATGCCAACATATCTTTTGATACGAAACATCCAATTATTTTAGATAAATCAAATCTAATAATGTTGTTGATTAAAAATGCTCATAAGGAAACCTTACACGGAGGAATTAACCTTATGAGAAGCCAAATTCAAAGGAAATTTTGGATTTTCGGTTTAAGAAACGCTCTTAAAAAATACCTAAGGGAATGCGTCACTTGTGCCAGATATCGCCAAGTAACTGCGGAGCAAATTATGGGTAATCTACCCAAAAGTAGGGTAACGGTCTCATTCCCATTTCATAACACCGGGATTGATTTTGCGGGCCCATATCATATAAGATGCTCAAAAAATCGGGGACAAAAAACATTCAAAGGGTACATAGCAGTATTTGTGTGTTTGTCAACTAAGGCAATTCATTTGGAAGTTGTTAGTGACTTGACAACTGATGCCTTCCTAGCAGCATTTCGAAGATTTGTGGCAAGACGGGGTAAATGCGCGAACATATATTCTGACAACGGTACAAATTTTGTGGGAGCGGCTAGGAAGCTGGATGAAGAATTCAAAAAAGCAGTTCAAGATAACGTCCAGGTTGCCCCTGTTCTAGAGCGAGAACAGATTAGCTGGCATTTTAGCCCCCGGCAGGACCTCACTTCGGAGGTATATGGGAAGCTGGGGTCAAATCCGTTAAGTATCATCTGAAAAGAGTCATAGGAGACAATAACCTGACATATGAGGAACTGGCAACATTGTTGTGCCAAATAGAAGCCGTGCTAAATTCACGTCCGTTATATACGACGGGTGAAGACATGGACAACAACGAGGTGTTAACTCCCGGTCATTTCTTAATTGGAAGACCGACATTAGAAGCAGCCGAGTCCATATCAGAAGAAAAAATTGGAAATTTAGACAGATGGAAATTAATTCAAAAAATGAAAAAAGATTTCTGGGCGAAGTGGAAAGACGAATATCTATATACTCTCCAGCAAAGAAATAAGTGGCGACGAACCACCGAGAATTTAGAGAATGGACAGGTCGTGCTGATCAAAGATGAAATTGTCACCCAGCCAGGTGGCCTCTGGGCAAGATTGAGGAAATTCATAAAGGCAGGGACGATAAAGTAAGAGTGGTCAAAATCAAATTGCAAGATGGGTCAATTACAAGGCCTATAAATAAAATCTGTCCACTCATTGGGGTAAAATCATCCGAAGAAATTGAGGAGAATCGATATCGGAAAAGTAACAGATTCGGTCATCTGTCCAAAGCAGGAACGTAATGATGTTAGCAATGTTATTGCTGCTTTGTCAACTTTCGAATGCAGCAAGCATTAGAGATAATCGACCAAAAATTACGGTAAAAGAACTAAACGCAACAGCCGCGTTGTACTTAGATCAATGGGTGAGGTGGAAGTAGTAGCGTCCTCATGGGATCTGGTAATATACTATGACATGTCGGCGTATTTTGAAATGCTTAATAAAGGTGACAGGTTGATTCCTAAAATGAGGGATTTATGTCAAAAGTTATATAATTTTGAAGACCAGTGTCATTTCGTATTAGACAACATGGTAAAACGAATAACGGAAATCGAAGAAAATAATAGATTGTTTATGAGTCAGAATAAGCCAAGAAGCAAGCGGGCACCGTTTGAATTCATGGGTTCATTGTACCACATATTATTCGGCATCATGGATGCAGATGACAGAGTACAGATGGAAGAAAACATGAGAAATTTACTGACAAATCAGCAAAATTTGAAACACCTAGAAGAAAGGCAGACATCGATAGTGGACTCCACGGCAAACATTCTTAAGACAACTATATACGAAATAAATGTTAACTTTCGCAACATGAACAACCGGATTGAAAATATGACAGAAGTACTAAAAGAAAGCTATTACGTATATAGAGAATCCATGCAATTCTTCATGATTGTAAGGCAACTGAGTTCCGTGATCGATGAATGTGAAAAAATTCAAACAGGAGTTATAAATCTTTTAATAGACATTAACCATGGTAGGTTGAACCCTAACATTTTAAAACCAAGCCAGTTGAAGTTGGAAATAACAAAAATTAAGGACAAGTTGTCCGAAACATTAGTATTACCAGGTAAAAGAACAGGTACTGAATTAAAAGATGT